>NC_140184.1:17976910-18136910 GCF_963971535.1 Notolepis coatsorum
CAGATTGGACATTGAGCATGACCTCAGAGTTGCTTTGTCTACTGTTGTGGCTGATGGTTGTTTAACACAGCAGGAGACGATATTTCCAATTGTAACAAGTAGGTAATTTATTTAGGAAAAGAAGTTCTTAACAGCAAAAGCTATGGATCGAGAAGAGGATCACCACAGCTTGAACAAAAAACACTCTCACTCCCAATCCCTCTGCTTGTCCCCTAAATCCCCTCTCAGTCCTGCCCCCCCATGACAGATATGATGACGTATCATATCATGTCAGATCTGACATGACGTACATTAAGATGATACGTAGATTTAACATCGGAGAGAGATAAAACATTAAGAACATGAAGAGAGATAAACAAGATATGATGTACACACACGATATGATGTAAAACATTAAGAACATTGAAGAGAGAGTGAGATGTGTGTGTGTGTGTGTGTGTGTGTGTATGTGTGTGTGTGTCTGTGTGTGTGTGCGTCTGCGTACAGACGTATGTGTATTGTATGTGTGTATTGTGTCACAGGGAATGTGTGTGTGTGTGTGTGTCGGTGTGTATGTCTGTGCGACTGTGTGTCTGTGTGTGTGTGTGTGTGTGTGTCTGTGTGACTGTGTGTGTCTGTGTGTCCGTGTGTGTGTGCTGTGTCTGTGTGTGTGTGCTGTGTATGTGTGTGTCCGTGTGTCTGTGTGTGTGTGCTGTGTGTGTGTGCTGTGTATGTATGAAAGAGAGAAAAGAACAAGATATGAAAGCGATACGATGTACGAGATTACAAGCACACAACGTGCCGTACTGAAATGTCCATCTGTCCAAGTTGTTTTAAGAACGTCAGCCAGACCGTCTTTCAGCACTGCTAGTTGACCTATATTAAACTAGTCCACCCCATACACATTTTCCACAACATTCCCCCATTTGGGGCTATCCCTAGTCCCACCCAAATCATATAACCAAGAAAATGTGAACGTCTAACTAAACGAGAAACCATATTTATATAATAAAAGTTTAAATGGCTGATCTAAACAAGAAACCTAGCCATATAATAAATTTTAAATGTCTAACTGAACAAGAAACCTTATTTCATTCACTGGACCCCTAACGGACCAACAAAGGCTGACTACCGTTCTCACAATAAACACAAAACCGCTCAAAACAAGAGTAATAATAAAACATCAAAAAAATACCCCAATTTATAATCCTAACCTGACAGACAAATCCCCCCAACCTCCACCGCTTACCAAATGAGCCACAGTTCCGGCCGGAAACCGCGACTCATCAGGGAAAGGAGAAGTTGACCGTCAGAACAAAACATAGAACATCCCTCCCAAAAAAAATGACATTGTCTCTTCCATAACATTGAGTCCCAGTGTCCATCGCTCAGCCCCCCTTCCATGCCCACGCCATAGTCTCCTCACCGTATTCCCAAAAGTCATATTTTGCCAATACAGCAACCACCACGCCACACCTCCAGTCCCCGTAGAAGCGTGTCCCCATACCTGGACGGGAGGCGCTGGTCCCGACCTCACCACGTGTCCCCCCATCTTCGACGGGAGGTGCCCATCTTGCCCACTGCGTTAGCCCCCCCCTTTGTCCCTCCAGTCCCCAGAACCGATCCCCAGACCACTTCTTCTCAATGCTTCCTCAGGCTCAGAACCGACACTCTGCCGATGCCCCTTCCCATTCCGGTTTGACCAGGACCACAAGTAAAATAAACAAAAAATAATAAAAAAATAAAAAACAATGCAATGATTTTCAATGGTTGCAATCTCTATGCCGAAGGATCATTAGAAAATCAGACTAAAATTCCTAGTTAAAGGAATAAACCAACAAAACTGCACTCAGACCATCCCCCGTCACTCTTAAAGGAAAGAACCAACAAAAAGAAAATGTCCCTACCTCACCATACCCCTAATCCTCTATCCCCTCGTCTCCCTCTAAGGCAGCATAAAGCTGAGGGCATGGCCCGATTTGTGGCTCAATCTCTTTCTGTCCCACCATCAGCATTTGGCTCGTTACGTGTGAAGTTACCAGCCTACCCAAGAGAGGCATACCACAACAGAAAAGGAGAACCAATATCAACCCTGCCACCCCAATGGATATCCCCGTCTGCATCACTATGCTTCCCCACTGTCCCAATCTTTCCAACACCCCACTCCCCCACCATTCTTCATTCCGGCCAGAATTCCCCCTCAACTCCTCCCTCAAATCCTTCAGCTTAGCCATGGCCTCGGAGAACTTTCCCCCTGGCCCCACATTCGTCGGAATGAATGTGCAGCAGTACTGTCCAAACATGGAACAGACTCCACCCTTCTCCGCCATTAACCAGTTCAGAGCCTGTCTATTCTGCCACGCCACCGTACTGGTCGCGTGCATCTGGTCCCCCATTGCATCCAACGCCTCCTCGGTGTAGTTGAGATACCGCTGCTGATTGTAAAACAAATAGTTGATCCACCCGGTGTTCTTATTGACCGATATCCATGGCAGAATAGACTCAAACCCTGCCGCAATCTCATTCTTAGCCATGAACTCGGCTGGAATGCCCCTTGGCTGTCCTATGCTGTCCAGATACACCCTTGGGTCTGCCTTGTAGCTACGCTTCGTTCGAGAGATAGGAGACTCAGAAGGTCCTTCCGTCACTGATAATGGTAGGACCACCATTGGCATGATCGCCTGAACCCGGGCACATCTACCTGACCAATCTAAAGGAAGTGTATTCCTCAACCTCCTACCGCCGCAGAGCCAGTATTGGTCCGCCAGTGCCATATCCTGGACATGAAAAGGGCAAGCTACAGGCCGTGGGTTGGTATCCACTCCCTTTAACACGACCCCGTGTCCACACTTTCCTTCTTTCGTGCAGTTAGTCGTGATGCTCCAAATAGTAGTGCACCGCCCCTCTGCCACCTCCCCTACATCCCGGGTCCCCTCCTTTTGCAAGCACTCGAAATCCTTGGTCAGCCATAGTTTGACACCTCTGGGTATTGGCAACCCCGTCGCTACCCCCTGCACACGTACATCCAATTTCCTACAACGTTCCCGCATAGTGACATCCTTGAAATCCGTGACGTTTCCTGCCGCCTTAAAACGACTAGAGCCGAGAAACCCCAAACACTCTGCCTCGCACCAAGG
Organism: Notolepis coatsorum; assembly: GCF_963971535.1. Lineage (NCBI taxonomy): Eukaryota > Metazoa > Chordata > Actinopteri > Aulopiformes > Paralepididae > Notolepis > Notolepis coatsorum. The sequence continues at coordinate 17,980,027 of NC_140184.1, forward strand.
GCGACTATTATGGGGCCCCTCCCATGCCTCTGCGTCCCTGTCACACTGAGCCCAACTGAACTTCGTGCCCTTCACCAGCAGCCTATCCGGACGTGCCTTGGAGCAGACATAACAATCCTCTATCTGATTCTGCGCGCTCGTGTACTGGACCCACTTAAACCACTCATTCCCTAAAGCCGCCCTATACATCGGGTCAGCCTCCGGGTCTTCCTCGTCATAGTCATAGTCGCCCCCATCTTGTTCCCCGGAAGGAAGCAAACCCCTCAACCTGGCCCAGAGTGAGCCCACTGAGTCCCTCAACGTTCCGGCTGTCCTCTGGAACATATCCTGTCCCCCCACCTCTTCCGACTCAGTGTCCTTGACCTCCCTTTTTCCCCTCACCCCTGTCCCCTGTGATTGGTTCGGGACAGGCTCAACCCTCCTATCTACCCCCACAACCCGATCCTCGTTAGTATAATGGTAAGTATCCCCGCCTGTAACGGGGGAATGGTCAAAATCAAAAACATGCCCTTGCGGTCCTACAGGAAACACCCCTTTTGGCTGTAGTCTTATCTTCTCCCCCCCTTCCTCGATGGAGGGAAGAGGGGGCGCCTGATTCTGAGCCTGGTCATGAAAGCCTGCTGGTACTTGAGCCTGAGCGGGACCCCGTGGGACTCCTACCCACTCAAACCCGTCATCCTCAAGGACGGGTCGACCGTGACGGTTCTCAATGACGTCGTTGTGCCCGGCCGACCGTCCGCACACTGCTGCCAACATCTGCGGGAGCATCAGCAGGCACTGCACCTTCCAGTTGCCGTCTCGGACCCTCCATGTCGGGTTCTGCATAACTGCGATCGATTGTATCCCCCAAGAGATCGCCGCTGGCCTTTATGCAGTGATTGAAGTGGAACCAGGTCGCTGATCCTTTGACTTGGACTGCCGTTCCAGTCGATCGGATCACCTCGTACGGGCCCTCTCTCCGGGGTGATGACCACTTTCTCTTGTGGACCTTTACGAAGACCAAGTCCCCAAGGATCAGTCTCGGTTTGGTGGCTTCCTTCTCCGCCTCCTTCACCCCCTTTCTCTCCTTTCTCTGCTCCTGTCGAAACACAGCTTCATGTATTTTAGTCACTTGCTGAAGATATTTTTTCAGATCTTGCTCAAAAATATCTAATGCCGGGCCCCTAGCCAGGTGTCTAAATGGCGGTGCTGGCATGCTGCGGCCTGTAAGCATTTCATGCGGTGTTAGCTGTGTTTGGCGGTTTACGCTGCTTCTAATAGCCATCAGAGCAAGTGGCAAAGCATCAATCCAGTTAAGCTTAGTTTGCATACAGATTTTCAACAGTTTGTTTTTAATGACCAGATTGGCCCTTTCCACCTTCCCCTGCGACCCGGGACTATAGACACAGGAAAGGCGCTGTCTTATACCTAATTTCTGCATCAGCCCTTTAACCACCTTGTCGATGAACTCGCGGCCATTATCGCTTTGTAATATCGTGGGAATTCCAAATCTCGGAATGACCTCGCGACACAGGAACTTGATCACTGTGTCCGCGTTCTTGTGTTTAGATGGAATGGCCTCAATCCAGCGACTAAAGCAGTCCTCTACTACCAGGAGGTATCGTTTGCCCTGCACTGGCGTTATCATGTCTGTATAGTCCATAATCAGATGTCTGAATGGTCCCTCAGGGAGGGGTGTGTAAGCCGCCACTGTCGGTACTCCTTTGCGCACATTGCCCTGTAAGCATGTTAAACACCTGGCTAGTGTAACGTCAATTTGTGCCTGAAGCTTTGGGGACCAAAATCCCATTTTCGTGATTCGTTTCAGGGTCTCTGCTCTTCCACACTGATCAACACCATGAGCCTCAGGTATCACTAAGGACAGAAGATCGATGGAGGCGACTATCAAACCGTTATGACTCCTCCACAGACCATCTGCCCCCCTTACAGCCCCCCTCTCCGTCCACGACTGTTTCTCGGCCTGCGTGGCTGAGTCCTGAAGATCACTCAAATTATCCTCAGTTACCTCAGTCGTCAGTTCGGCCGCAAACATCAGAACAGCCGTGGACGGCACCGCAGCCGCCGCCTTCGCGGCCTCGTCCGCCGCGTTGTTTCCCGTCGTCACAAAGGACAGGTCTTTTCTGTGTGCCTGGCACTTTACGATAGCAATGCTTTTGGGCAACTTTACAGCCTGAATAAGCGCCACAACCTGCTTGTGGTGAAGGATCGGTGAGCCGTCCGATTTCTTAAAGCCTCTTGCCTTCCAAATGGCCGCGAATAGGTGGCATACGCCATGCGCATACGCAGAGTCTGTAAAGATGTTAACCGTGCGATCTTTAGCTATTATGCATGCTTCTGTTAGTGCTATTAGTTCTGCAAGCTGGGCCGAACATGGTTGCATGCATTGTTCGGCCTTTCTTGTTAGTGTTTCTCCGTTAGGTTTGCACTGTACGACGGCGTATCCTGACCTTAAATTTTCCCCCTCCCGATAGCAGGACCCATCCACAAAAAGTGAGAGTTCTGCTATCGCGAGCGGGTCGACTCCCAAATCAGGACGGAGTTTCACGAAAGCCTGTACCTCCACCTCACACTCATGCGGTTGACCCTCGCTCGGGAGTGGTACCAGATCCGCCGGGTTACTGCCGTGGCATGTTTTTATCGTAACGTCCGAGTACTGCAGGAGCCTCATGTAAGCCTGTTGCCGTTGGCTGGTCAGAACAAATTTGCCTCTTTCAATCAAGTTTGCCAATTTGTGATGTGTCCAAATGCAAATGTCATATCCCATTGTCACGGCCGTTGCCTTCTCATACATCAAATGTGCTGCGGCCAGGGCCTGATAACAAGGTGGCAGACCCTGCTCCACCGGCGAAAGAGCTCTAGAGTAATATGCTATCGGTTGTTTTTTCCCACTCCCCCCCTGTGTTTGAGTCAGGACAGCTGTCGCATGCTGCGCTCTATGTGAGACGAATAGGTGGAAACACTTCTCATAATCCGGCAGCGCCAGGGCAGGGGCCTGTAACAACAGACGCTTAATGTTTATGAACGCGTCCTCCCCCTCCTCGGTCCATGTCAAGGGAGCGCGAAGCTTGTCTGTACCCACCTCTTTTATCATCATCCTCAACGGCGCTGTCGCTATCGTATAGTCCTCCACCCACTCAGAGCTGTACCCAGTCATCCCTAAAAACGTCATCATCTGTCGGACCGTCAATGGCCTAGGTGCCTTGGATACAGCTTCGAGTTGCGTGGGTGAGATGTTTTTTATGCCCTTTTGAATGACGCGAGACAAGTACTCAACTTTTGGCTGGCAGTACTGCAGTTTTGAACGGGATGCCTTGTGGCCTCCCACGGCTAATCCACTCAAAACTTTGATGGAGTCCTCATGGCACTGCTGACGTGTATCCGAGCAGATTAGAATGTCATCTGCATACAGTAAAACCGTGCTGAGTAGTGTGTCGCACACTCCTTGCAAGTCTTCCTTGAGCGCCTTCGAGAAGTAATGCGGCGAGTGCGCGAACCCTTGTGGCAACCGGGTGTAAGAGTATTGTTTCCCCCTGTGGGTAAAAGCAAACAGATACTGAGACTCTTTTTCCAATGGAACACTGAAGAATGCCTGCGTGAGATCAATGACCGTATAGTACTGCGAGCTACTCGGGATGTTTGTCAGGAGGGTGTGTGGATTAGCGACTTCCGCCTCTGGTCCAGACACCACGTCGTTCACCGCCCTCAAATCGTGTACCAGTCTGTACCTAGCCCTGTCCGCCTTTAGCACTGGGTGGATAGGTGTATTACATCTGGATTCGAAAGGGACGAGCACTCCTGCCTTTAACAGTCCCTCAATCTGATGTGATATAGGTTCCTCCGACTCTGGCTTCATTGTATATTGTCTGATAAAGGGTGGTCTACAACCCTTCTTTAACCTGACCTTCACTGGCTGTGCCGACAATATTAGACCCACATCTGTGTCGTGTTTTGACCACAACCGTTCCGGGGTGCGCCCCAACATGTCCTGTTCCAGCAAAGCATCCGCCTCTGGAATAACGCAAGGGTCTCCTGGTAATCTGATTACTTGCGGTTTTGCCAAAACTGAAAAGGAAATCATTATTTTTATGAAACTCCCATCTGCGCTGTTCCAAATTAGCGGAGATTCCGTGGAGACCCACCTTTGAGTCTCGAATTCCTGTATCATTGAACCTAGATGTTCGGATTCGTAACCAGGATTTATTCTCAGAGTGATGTGTGGGGCGGCGTCTCTTAGTCTATGTTGTTCCCGTAGATACTTACCCGTGTTAACCCTCAACGCCGCGCCCTGTCTCCCTACAATTATCGTAGATGAGTTAATCTGCACCTGCTCGGGCTGTCCCTGCAACCATGCCTTGTTCCTAACTAGGTCACTATTCGTCAAATATTGTAGTGTGCAATGTGCCTCCATGTTTGTTTGTCTAGACTGAGGCAGTTGGGTTTTCAGAAATGGCTCCCAGGGGTCACAGACCCTTTGCAGCTCTGCATCTATGTTGCCCAGCCAGAACACAGTGGCCTCTTTCTCCCCCGTCCCTTGTAGCATCATTTGGTACACGTCTTGTTCAATTTGAATCCCCTCAGGCGTACATAGGATTTTACAGCCTAGTTTACACATTGCATCTCGTCCCAAGAGATTGCGCGGGGTGCTGTCCGAAATTAATACAGGTATTGTTATGGTCTTGTTGTTATACGTCATAGAGATTGGATCTGATGTGGGTATTAATTGTGTTTTTCCCGAGAATCCGACCGTCCGAACATACTGTCCAGACTGGGGTAAGTGAGCGGCGTATTTTTGCTTTATGCAGGAAAAACCTGCTCCAGTGTCTGCCATCATCTCTGTTAATTTGCCCTCCAATAGGACCTGCAGAATAGGTTCTTGCTCAGCTCCCTTGGAAACCACAATCATTTGATTTCCCCCTGTCGCATTCTCTGGGCACCCCTAGTGATTACCCCCCTGGTTTCGGGGCCCTCCTGTCTCCCCCTGGTCGTGGGGCCCTTGTGACTCCCCCTGGCGCACGGGTCTTCCATACTCCGAGCCGGGACGGTATGGTTGCCTACATCTCATTTCCCTGTGTCCCTGCATGCCGCAGTTCCAACAGTGGAAACGGGGAAACCGTTGTTCGTTCCCCGGTCCCTGTGTAAACCGTGGGCCTGATTGCCCATTCCCTGCCTGCCGCCTGGACGCCCGGTTCTGTGAACTATAGCCATAGCTTCTCACTACCTGAGGTGCAGGCGGGGGTCCCTGGTCCTGCATGGGTGGAGAGGTAGCAGATGACACCATTACTGCCTGCAACCTCCTTTGGGGCTGCAGTTGTTGCTGAGTTAACTTCCTTGAGTCATTTCTATCCTGATCCCTGACTTTCTGCTCCTGAGCCCTTTGCTTCTCCACACTATGTGTTACATGTGCACAGAACAAAGGATAAGTCATGTCCATTAACCCCACCACGTCTTCCAGTCTATTCTTAACCACCTCTGGAAGCCCTCTCATCACACTTTCTCTAAACATCGCTCTCTGCAACGGGTCAATTTCTGGGTTGTGTCCTAGCTCACCTCTCCACTCCTTCAGTATTTTGTTCACATAGCACATGTTCACCGGCAATTGCGTGACATAAGGTGGGGATGTTGGTTTCCCTATATCCGTCTCTCTCTGATTTAGCGCTAAAGCTTCCTGCCTGTATGCTCTCCCCTTCTGGGCGTGGAGCTTCATTACCCCCAACTCTTCTGTCCTCTTTTTCAACCTCTTTTTGCTGCTGTCGCCTGGCTTGTGGTTACGAATCATTACATTCATCTCTTCGCATATGTCGAGATCAAAAGTACCTCCGGAAGGCCATTTTGTGTCCCCGGCCTTTGTACGCCTCTGCCAACGGACACCAACCTTGAGAATTAGGTTCTTTATCAGCGGGTTCCGGTCTAACAGTATGTCCTCTGCTGTATGCATCGTTGTTTAGTGTGTATATGTGTCACCTCACAGCGCTTTATGCCAGATCTCTACATTTTCATTTTTCAGATTATTCCAGATTGCTAAAGTACAGAATCTAAGCTTTCAAATGATGTGTCATATGTTGACATCTGAGAATGTTTTGAACACGATGTGCCCAATTATAACTTCTAAAACTGGCTGTGTTCTAGATTGCCTAAGAGGTGAAAAGGTGTCTCAAAGGAAGGCAACTTTTCACACTTCAGACAGTTTCAACTGGGCGTCAACAAACCCCCTCCAGCAACGCCCCTCACCTGAATAGCATTAACATAATTAAGTGCTGCCATGGCAGTTATCTCTCCTCAGGACCCGATCTTCATTCTCTTGTTTGTATTGAGCTATAGACATTATTAGCATAGTAGGTAGTAGTAGTAAGATGGATACTAGTAAAAGATGGTATGAAGGTTAGTAGTTTCAGATATTAATTGAAGTTAATTTGGCTCGTCTTCTGCCAGCTTGTACAGACAGGAGCTTAAGCACAAACCAAAGTGCTTTAATAAAATTAAATAGAATAGAATATTTCTAGAGTCTTTATTGTCATTATACAGACAGCGTTATATAGCTCAACAGTGCACAATTAATAAACAATAATTATTATTAGGAAGATACAATAAAATAGTCCATTTCTATGTACCCCCCCCCCCCCATGCTGCTTTGACACCAGAATTTCCCCAAGGGGATTAATAAAGGATCATCTTATCTTAGTAGGTAACATCACAATAAAAAATAAACAATTTTAGGAAGATAAAATAAAAGTCAATGTCTACAGTGTATGGATGCAGGGTCCATCTGTGTGTGTGTGTGTGTGTGTGTGTGATCTCAGCACTTATCTGTATCTTTGTGTGTGTTGGGTCTTCTAACATCGTACAGTCTTGTTCTGAGGTGCTGTAGACGTTGGTCTTGAGGGTATCTAACATCGTACAGTCTTGTTCTGAGGTGCTGTAGACGTTGGTCGCGGGCATGTGATGTCTTTTCCCGCATCAGAACAGTATTGTCTTATCTCCTTAAAAAGATAATTCTGCCTGTCATTGTCCAGACCGGGTGGGGGTATCACTGGAAAATTGGAGATGGTCGGGTAGCGTTTTGGGTCTTTCAGCAGTTGAAACTCGAATGGTTCAGCATCATCACGGTGTAATTTCGCCGTCACCATGCCAGGTCTGCTGGCATCGAAGCTGTAATAGAATAAAGAACACATTTAAAATATTGTCTATTTCGTAAAGAAAACACTGGTCCCAGCCTCCAGGACACTGTGAGTCAAGCATCCATGTCAACACATTTCGTACATTGATTACCAGAAACAAAATAAACCTTCTTCATCATAGCTAATAGGGCTAAGTAAATTAGCCTATTGCAATATTTGCAAACCAAAATTCTCTAAGATAAGAACAGAAAAAACAGGAGGAAAACATTTCCTCATTCGTAAAAAAAAAAAAAAAAAATAATAACAATAACAATAATAATAATAATAATAATAATAATAATAATAATAATAATAATAATAATAATAATAATAATAATAATAATAATAATAATAATAATAATAATAATAATAATAATAATAATAATAATAATAATAATAATAATAATAATAATAATAATAATAATAATAATAATACACTGAAGAAGGAACACCTGTTCCGAAACATGTCTGTATTCGGCTGCGAAAACCTGAGTGTGCTGGTCCGGCTTCCTGCTTTCTTCTACTTATTTTATTATGATAAAATATATATACAATATACAATAAAATATAGACAATTACCTGAAGTGCTGGTATTTCTTTATCTGTGGGAACCTTTTGAAGAAGCCACCCAAATGTGTCTGCCAGTCGTAGCTTCGGACAAACACTGTCCCATCTTCGCTTCCCACAAGTTGGGGGATATTGACTCCTTTCACCTGATTGATTGATTGAAAATGTTATTAACAGATTGCAGAATGGGTACAATACAATCATTCAGAAGTCTGTAATCTGTCTGTAATCAAGCAAAATAAGTGGTATCCCTTCCCCCTCTTTCTTCTTCTAATTATTATTAGGAAGATACAATAAAATAGTCCATTTCTATGGTCCATCTATCTGGACAGTATAGGGGACTAATAGAATAAACAATTTTAGGAAGATAAAATAAAAGTCAATGTCTACAGAGTGTATGGATGCAGGGTCCATCTGTGTGTGTGTGTGTGTGTGTGTGTGTGTGTGTGTGTGTGTGTGTGTGTGTGTGTGTGTGTGTGTGTGTGTGTGTGTGTGTGTGTGTGTGTGTGTGTGTGTGTGTGTGTGTGTGTGTGTGTGTGTGTGTGTGTGTGTGTGTGTGTGTGATTTACAGTGCTGTCAACAGTGCACAATTAATAAACAATAATTATTATTAGGAAGATACAATAAAATAGTCCATTTCTATGGTCCATCTATCTGGACAGTATAGGGGACTAATAGAATAAACAATTTTAGGAAGATAAAATAAAAGTCAATGTCTACAGAGTGTATGGATGCAGGGTCCATCTGTGTGTGTGTGTGTGTGTGTGTGTGTGTGTGTGTGTGTGTGTGTGTGTGTGTGTGTGTGTGTGTGTGTGATTTACAGTGCTGTCAACAGTGCACAATTAATAAACAATAATTATTATTAGGAAGATACAATAAAATAGTCCATTTCTATGGTCCATCTATCTGGACAGTATAGGGGACTAATAGAATAAACAATTTTAGGAAGATAAAATAAAAGTCAATGTCTACAGAGTGTATGGATGCAGGGTCCATCTGTGTGTGTGTGTGTGTGTGTGTGTGTGTGTGTGTGTGTGTGTGTGTGTGTGTGTGATTTACAGTGCTGTCAACAGTGCACAATTAATAAACAATAATTATTATTAGGAAGATACAATAAAATAGTCCATTTCTATGGTCCATCTATCTGGACAGTATAGGGGACTAATAGAATAAACAATTTTAGGAAGATAAAATAAAAGTCAATGTCTACAGAGTGTATGGATGCAGGGTCCATCTGTGTGTGTGTGTGTGTGATTTACAAATACAGTACGGTTTGTGATACAAAAAGAGTTAAAAAAGAGTATTTGATGCAGAAACTGTACATTGTGGGGGGGGGAACTGTACATTGGTTTATCGACTAAACCTTACTAGGTTACCTCAGAGCTTTTCCTCACGATGTCGGCGATGCCTGCCAGGGTATCGACTGCAGTTTTCCTGTATACCTGCTTTATCAAACCAAAGCACCAGTCGGGACCAAACTTAGTGTGGCCTGTAATTAGGAAGTGGAGACCAAGCTGCAGGTGCTGTCGGTGGAGTGTACGCCAGGCACAATACCACAAGACGTAGTTGTTCTTGTTTTGGCCCGAGCAATTGTCGCAGTGCAGGTCGACTTTCGTTTCTCCAACGCCGTAATTGTTGAAGTAATGATGCAGATAGCTGATCACAGCATTGCTACCTGTAATGGGAAATATTAAAGGACACAATGAAAGGACAGTTTACAGACAGATAAAGTGACCAAGAGCTCTGCTATGGCTGGGAAGATGTTGGTATCTTGGAGTCTCTTACCCTTACTCGTGGCCATCCCTTCGTCAATAAGGTAATTCACCTGCTTTGTCAGCCCTTCACAATGTACGCCAAACAGGCCACACTTGCGCGGTGTTGCAAAATACATCGGCCCAACTTGAAGAGGGTGAGAGGGGTAGTGTACCTGGCGGAAGAAAAATGATACATTGAAATAATGTTGTAGTGTAGTAGTACAGTAGTGCTGTAGTAATTGTGATGGTGATTGTCATTTTAAATATTACACAACATGATGTAATGCTGTAATACAGCAAACAAACGATTTTTGTCAAGTAAGTTAACAACAAAAAGCTACATTGTAATAGGATCGGATTCTCACCTGCTGTGCATAATCAAAGCTGTAGTGCATTGTGATGTCTTTGCTTGCCGGTGTGGCAGGGCCTAGACTCAGCTGCAATTCCGCACAGGTCTTTTGGGTGGAAGCAGTCATAGCCTGCAACAGCTTGCGCTCTCTCTTAACACGGGCCAGATGTTGTAATTGCACCTGCAATTTTTCTGTCTGCAATTTATCCGGCTTGCCAGCCGCTTGACTCAACTGGTAGTTGTTTTTGTAGCATTCCCAACACAAATCTGTCCTCGGTTTGATGATTGTTATCTGGGGCAGAAGGGTTTTCCACAGCTGAAGAAAGCTCCCCTGACCAACAACGCGATGTCCTAGAATAAAATAGTAATAGTACAGATCGTTAATGTCTTTGTCTTGGTAATAGTACACATTACATTATACACAATGCCAGAGGATGGCTACTCAGGAGGACTGGTCTATGCTGCAAATTTACACAATTGATGTGTAAACACAAGTGGTTTATGGAATGTTAGATCGTTAATGTCTTTGTCTTGGTAATAGTACACATTACATTATACACAATGCCAGAGGATGGCTACTCAGGAGGACTGGTCTATGCTGCAAATTTACACAATTGATGTGTAAACACAAGTGGTTTATGGAATGTTAGATCGTTAATGTCTTTGTCTTGGTAATAGTACACATTACATTATACACAATGCCAGAGGATGGCTACTCAGGAGGACTGGTCTATGCTGCAAATTTACACAATTGATGTGTAAACACAAGTGGTTTATGGAGGGGGGCTTGAACTTAAGTGATGTCAATAAGTACATTGGAGATATTGTATTGTGAGAAGGATATTTGATGAAAGCAGCTTGGCTCCTTCAACATTGCATTTCACAGTTGAACAGATCATGCTTATTATAGAACAGTAGAAAATTATCAACATTATGGAATGTTGCAGTCCAGGCGGCTGTACCTCATGTCATGAAATAAATTAATAAATAACAAACACACATACCTGCTTCCTCCCCAGCCGGTTTGTATTGACGCCAGAGTGCCGCTTTTGTCAGATTGCTTGGAAGTAACTTGGCAGTGTAGTCTCTGTGGCCAGGATGTCTACCAGGCAAGACAATAGAATGGACCTCTGCATAATTGGTGAGAAAATCCACAACACGTTGACAGTCGTCTTTACAGAGAAACTTTTTGTGAGTTCTCGGTTGTTTTTTCCTATCACGTGGGGTCATTCCATTTGTCTTGTAGTGCTTGATAATAGCTTTGAGAAGTCCACAGCTTATCCTAAACAAAAAAAAATGTGAAATCATTATTATACACACATACACAGTCCCTGCTAGCTAGAGCCAATGATAATGTCTTCAATACAGTCACGTGCTTTGCACTATATAGAATATTATTGTATAGTACTGTAGTTCTCTATAGTTCTCAAAGAACACCTACGGGAGACTGCAATTCAAAACTGGCCCCTACAAATGTCAGTATTCCAATGTACAGCCCCACCCAACCCACCTACCCAACCTCCTCCAATGTACAGTTTCTATGTCAAATGTATGTGAGTATTCCAATGTACAGTGCCCCCCCCCCTACCCAACCCCCCCCCCCACCTCCAATGTACAGCCCCACCCCACCTACCCAACCTCCCCAATGCACATGTTTCTATGTCAAATGTATATTTTTTAGTATCACAAACAGTACTGTATTTGAAAATCTGGTATGTCATAAATGTATAGATGTAGCAGTACTGTCTATCTGTATGTCATGTGTGTCATATGATGAATTGAAAATGGGGGACCCTGATGGAAACAAGACAAAAGTCTTTCTCAGGTCTGCATCCTCTTAACAATTGTATGTATTGAGCTGTACTGTACTGTACCCATTCTGCAATCTGTTAATAAACTTAATCAATCAAGGGTCTGCTATGACATCACTACTATGACAACACAATTCAGAATGTTCCAGAATGTATACTAGCCTGTACTAACCGGTCATAGTTACACATGCACACAGAATAATAATGGCACACTTACCCATGAAGAAAGCAGAATGTTGCCCGGCAGACCACGACGTTATGGAATCTGTACACTGTCCGTGAAGCTTTGCGAATGGTGTTTACTCTCTTCGTGCTCTGTGTGACTTCAGAATCATTGATGCCTGTTTGTATAGCCGAGAGCAGACACATGTCCCTCTCTTTCGGCGTCAATGAGGCCATGTCCAGTCTGCTATTGTATATCAATTCTTCCGACAGTTTTGTTGTACACGACAACGCCTGCCGTTCGGAATTCTCTTTCCGCTCTTTATAGCATTTGCAATCAAACGTTCTTATTTTTTTCAATTCTTCTTTGGTGTCACTGTCTACGGTTACAACAGACACCATATCTGCGACATGTCTCATCGTTAATTCCGTTGAATAGCCCGGTGTGACGGTCCCGCTGTGAATAGAATCATCCTCTAAATCTGATTGATCCGCGCGCTCATCTTCCTCTTCAAAATCATCAGCGCGCTGCGGTATCGGATCGATATCAGGCACTACTTCGTTTTCCGAATCTTCTTCTTCATCTGAAGAGTCCGGTTTGGGCGGTGGTTCGGGGACACCTGGGTGAAAATAGTCCGTTAAGTACCCACTCATTAAATGCGATCCATCTATGGCTCTCCCCGCAGCAGATATCTTGTTGAGTTCAGCAGCGATCGTCTTCGCATCCATCTCTCAATCTCAACGCAAGACACATTAAAAGTGTCACCAGATGCCAACAGGTGTATGTATAGGTATTGTGGGGGCGTTGCGCTCCGGGCTGGCTACCCCCCCAAGGTTTAGATTCGATTCAAATGCAAATTGTTATTACGCCTCCCGTTCCACTGAAATCATGTCGTGAACAGCCTACTTTTAAACAAAGGTTGTTACTATTTTTAAATATTCTAACTGTTCGTTTTTATAGTATATATGTGCTTATACATTCAATTTATAATAATATATAAAAAAAAAAAAGACACACAAAAAAAAAAAAAAAAACGTTTTCACGTGTATACGAAAAAGGGGCGGGCCGAGTTGTGGTCGCAAGCGCTGCCAAGTGACACATATTGTGTTTCAAGTTGTGAATTAGAGTCTAGACTATACTTTATTTGACTGGTTGTGTGTTGTTGTAGTAACAGCTGAGCGACTCGTTCATAAGAGCCGATTCATTGCCGTGAGCGTGAGTCTTGCCATGAGTGTTGCGTGGTACTGTACTGTACTGTACAAAATATTTGGTATAGCGCCCCTAGTGGCGAATACCCACCGGCCGCCACTGACAGAGAATGTGCAAATATACAATAAATTCACCAAACACTACACAAGACCAATGCTGTTGATGAAAATATAATTTATTTATCTCCATATACCCAAATCAATGATGCAGACTGATGAAAAAAAAACGTTTTCTCTCCATATACCCAAATCAATGATGCAGACTGATGACAATATAAATGTTCTCTCCATATAACCAAATCAGTCAACATTTCAACATGGAGAATCACAACAAAACATGTCCCAGTTGTCATGCTACTACAGTGTGCATAACACTGTAAGCTCAGAAAATATCAGACAAACATAAAATACTGTATCCAGTACAGGTTAAAATTACAGTAAAACAAAAACAAAAATAGAAAACATTTAAATAGAGTACAGAAAATACTAGACATTATCTCTTTGCCTAGCTGGATCTGGCAAGAGCATTTTTTGTTGTGATTCTCCATGTTGACTGATTTGGGTATATGGAGAGAAAATGTATATTTTCATCAGTCTGCATCATTGGTTGTGTTGTGTAGTGTTTGGTGAATGTATTGTATATTTTCACCTTCTCTGTGTACAGTACTTCACTCTCCTTCCATTTTGGTTGAAGACAGGTGAACTCACCTGCTGCATTTTTATAGTGCGTAAGCCTGATTGGTATATCTACAATTAAGCAAGTTTGTGCATCTTATGTTTAACCAATTGGCTCATATGTGTGGTAATTTGACATTCTGTGTCTAATGTAATGCAAGTGTGTTTAGTGTTTTGCAAATCACTGTGTGTATTGTTTTGCAAAAAGTGTGAGGCTGACTTTGTGCTTATAGGGGTGCACATCTGGGCCTATGTTTTTCTCCTTGAGTGTAAGGTTTTGATAATTGTGTAATACTTTTGATTTGAGTGTTTATGCAATCGAAGAAAACTGTAAAGACTAGAGATTAACTGTTTATTAACTGTGCATATGTTTGTTTGTTTGTTTGTTTGTTTATTTGCTTATGTGTATGATTCTTAACTGTGTTTTTATTTTGTTATTGGTGTACTGTGTGTGTGTATGTATGTTTATTAGGGCTGTCCCCGACTAAGGATTTGGATGGTCAACTAGGAATGGCCAAAATTTGCCGTTAGTCGACTATTGGTAAAAAAAACAAAAAAAAAAAAAACGTATAATATTTTTTGCTCTGCAAAAGCATGCAATTGGTCCACTGATACATCTTGATTTTTGTCTAGTCTAGTGTGTTCATTAGATGGGTGAAATCCTCTTTCAGTGCCTCTGTGCCTGTTTTCGTAGGCAGTTAGCCTCTGGTATGCGTGCCATTAGCGTTAGCCACGCTTCTAGGCCTCTTTTCTTTTGGAAAGAATGATAAAACAAATTTAAAATAAAAAATTATTTATTAATTATTTATTTATATATTAATGCCACTATTTTTTTAACTCAAGATTAACATTTTTTTTTTTTTTTTTTTTTTACTAGACTTCACTCAGGTGTATTATTGATGCTCTCATTGATACTATGTGTGTGTGAGTGTGTGTGTGTGTGTGTGTGTGTGTGTGTGTGTGTGTGTGTGTGTGTGTGTGTGTGTGTGTGTGTGTGTGTGTGTGTGTGAGATATAGAGAGAGAGGGGGGTGAGAGAGATGAGGAAGGGGCAAGAGAGAAAGAGAGCTGGGAGAGTGAGTGTGAGAGAGAGAGTGTGATTAATCAGCCCTTGTGTGTGTGAATGTAACAAGTTCCTAACGTTTTCTTTCCCCTATTATTTCATGCACACTTTATTCATTGTTTTAAATTATTATTTTCTTTTAAGTTATTTTGTGCATCACTCCGTTTTAAATTTGATGCAAATTTGCAATGCATGAGGGTCATCCTTTTGTGTTAAATGGCTGCATAAAGCAAGCATTTGTTGACTCGCATGTTGATAAGAGTATTAAAACTTGGAACTTGAAAAAGATCTGTTTAAGGTTAAAAAAAAAAAAAAAAAAAAAAAACGATTAATTTGCGATTAATCGCGAGTTAACTATGGACAATCATGCGATTAATCGAGTTAAATATTTTAATCGTTTGACAGCACTAATATATATATATATATATTAGAGCTGGGCCGTTAACGGCGTTAACGTGCTGCGTTAACGCTATACTAGTATCGCGCGATAATATAATTAACGCATTAATCAATTTTTTTTTTTTTTTTTTTTACCTTTATTTACCCAGGGTAGGTTCGCTGAGCACAGATGCTCTTTTTCAGGAACGCCCTGCTTCACATTCACACAGTTCCATTCACACCTGGGAGCTGCCCAGTACAACCACAGTTGACACCATTGGCCACTGAGCAACTCCACTGGAGCAGTTGATTCAAGCCATGTCACATAGTTCAAGTTTGAAATGATTCTTTCTGTTTTGCTCCTGAGAGTGCTAGATACTGTACTGTACTGGTAATATTATTTATTTGTGTTAACTCCTGAATAAAACAACTTATTAAACACAAGTACATCTTATTGAACATTATTTTGATATGTCATTACCAATTATCATAGCAAAACAGCTTTTTCAAACAGTCTGTAATGCATTTTGGAAACAGGAGATGGGCTCATGGTGTAATGGGCCACCTGGCCTGAGAAACATAAGGAGGAAAAAAAAGTAAGGACTTACTTCTGGTCATTATTTGGGTAGAACACACATATTTTGAATGCCTTCGGCAGGTTTTTTTCTTTTTTTTTTGAGCCATTTTAATCTAGATTAATCTAGATTAAATCCAGGATATATATATTAGAGGTGGGCATAGATTAATGTTTTTAATCTAGATTAATCTATCTGCAATCCTGGATTTAATCTAGATTAATCTAGATTAAAATGGCTCAAAAAAAAAAAAAAAACCTGCCGTCTCGTGTCTTATCTTGTTCCTTCTCAACAGTGATTGGAACTCTCTATTTGTGAACTCGGTTCCGTTGTCGGACCTCAAGCATCTTATGTTGCCATAAGGGGCTACGTCTGCCAGGAATTTCTCCGTGGCCTGGAGTGTGTCACTCTTTGCTTTGAGAAAGTAAACAAACACTGCCCCTGTACACACATCTGTAAAAGACTGTACATATCTAAAGCCTCCTATGGACTCGTTGCTTACTGGACCGGCTAGATCTGTGTTACCTAGCGCAAGTGGTACCTTTACTTTTTCTGTGGGATTTCTGTTTCTCGATTGAGTGAACTTCCCCTTTATGCACACTACACATTCTTTGTCAGGTCTACGCTTTTCACCTTCAATGTGCATGCCTTCTGTCACTGCTTGCAGTTTCAGTAAATCCTCGTAATTACAATGACCCATAATCTCATGCCATGTCTGAATATCGTGACTGACAGTCACATTACACACATCATTATTATTACACTTGTCGTTGTCATTACACTCTGTTTGTAGATAATACATTCTCTTGTACACCTTTATGTTAAAGGGGACATGTACTATAAATGTCATTTTTCAATCTCTAGCATTGTATTATAGTAATAGGAGTTAGTATCAATGTGTTTTAGTGTCTAAATACCATATTGGTGGATTACTCTGATTCAGCTCATATCATTTCCTTCTCCAGTAAATTAGGCCATCCTGATTTGAAGGCCTGAATGACATTACTCAGGCTCTGGGTAGCAGACAGTGATGTGATTGGTTCTGTGGTTGTAGCTAATGCCCGCCCACAATCTACATAGACTGACTGTACACAGCGAGTGGAAAACCACTTCCTCATACTCTGCGTGCACTCTGGAGGGAGAGAGAGAGAGATAGAGAGCATTCAGGAGCACTTGGGGGGGGGGACCTGCCGCGCCACACACGCCACCGAACGGGAGAGTGATAGAAAGAAAAAAAAGAAGAGAGAGGGAGGAAGGGAGGAAGGGAGGCCCCCCCCCCCCAGCACACCCGAGAGGCAGAGAAAAAAAGAACGGCCTGTCTTTTTTTCTCTCTCTCTCTCTCTCTCTCTCTCTCTCTCTCTCTCTCTCTCTCTCTCTCTCTCTCTCTCTCTCTCTCCCACCCCTCCCTCTCTCTCTCTCTCTCTCTCTCTCTCTCTCTCTCTCTCTCTCTCTCTCTCTCTCTCTCTCTCTCTCTCTCTCTCTCTCTCTCTCTCTCTCTATCTCTCTCTGTCTACCAGTCGCAGACTGTGTGGACTGACTTTCACTCAAAGTGCTTATGGGCGGAGCCAGGCCATAACAGCCTGAAATCTTGAAGCTGAAAAATGATGGTTTTGAGTACTTGATTAGAAATATAAAACAATGCATTTTTTGAAAAAAAAGTACAGATGTCTTCAATACACTCACAGGAATTGTGTAAAGTTGCCCAAATAGTGCTAGGAATAGCAGTACATGTCCCCTTTAAATCGCGTACCGTCAGGCTCTACACAAAAAATTGTACCTTCATTGAAGAACACTTTGGCACCGTTCGCAGTAGCAGATATTACAGAGAATGCGTCATGTCCACTGAACCGTGTGTTACCAGTAGTGTGAACGGTTTGTACAGCTCTGGTAGTCCTCTCATCACCATTGCCATCATTAGTCCATCGCTTGGTGCTTCTCCTGCATTCTTCAGCGCCGTAAAGATCTGCTCAGCTCTGATGACGTATTCGGTCACAGTCTCGGTGTGCCCCTTCTTCAGTGCTGTTAGTGTGATATAGAAGGATACGACTCGGGGTCTTCCTTGTCCGATATAATGTTCTCTCAACACTTCCAGGCATTCTCTGCCTTTGTCCTTAGTGTCGCAGAATATCAACCCCAAGCTTGTGTCGTCGAGCAGTGGTGCTAACTCACAGTATGCATCTGCATTATGCTTGTCGTCCAGGGCTTGCGCTTCCGCCGTTAGTGGTCCTGTGGGGGCCGTCAAGATCGTCGTCTTCAGTCCCGCACCGTGCATGCAGCATAACATGCACTCTTCCCAGAGCACATAGTCCTCGGCTCTTCCGTTGAACGAGGGCCATTTGCTCTTTCTTTTTGTCGCCATCCTCTTGTTGATGGTAGGCGTAGCTTTAGCTCTTGTTGGCCTAGCATCTAGCCACGCAGTGCTCCCGGTGCTAACCTAGCCTATACTTCAGCTAAACTTGCTACCCTTTATTATTTCACCCCTGCGTGATCTGGGCCCATAACCTGTTGACAGAGTCAGCTATGGGGCGACAATAATATGTTCATGAGGCATGGTTTCTATCTTTAGCCATTAAACTGCATGGTTTATTTCACATTGGTCCACAGCAGTACATGAGACATCCTTCTCTTATGAGAGCGAAGGTGGAAGAGACAGGGGGGGAGTCGGCATCTCCTTATATACCCTCTACCTGGCGGCAGCATTAACAGCTCTGCCTATAGCGCCCTCTAGTGGAAACAGATAGACACAGTTAGACAGTTACTTGCAATCATATATAACCTCTAACTTCAACACCTCTAATCTAGTTCTTCAGTATTCGTCTCTAATTACTCTAAAATTGCGTATTTCTGTAAACAAAAACAAAAAAAAGTGACGGGGTGCCTCTGTTCTTGCATATGACACTCTTGCTTTCAAGGAAAAATACTTCCCAGGTGTTCCTCCTTTTCGAGGGGCAAATGAGCCCATACATCCTGGGGTGGGGCTGGTGTGGCAGTGGGGCTGGGGTGGCAGTGGGGCTGTGGTGGCAGTGGGGCTGGGGTGGCAGTGGGGCTGATGTGGCAGTGGGGCTGGGGTGGCAGTGGGGCTGATGTGGCAGTGGGGCTGTGGTGGCAGTGGGGTTGGTGTGGCAGTGGGGCTGATGTGGCAGTGGGGCTGATGTGGCAGTGTGGCTGTGGTGGCAGTGGGGCTGTGGTGGCAGTGGGGCTGGGGTGGCAGTGGTGGCTGATGTGGCAGTGGGGCTGGGGTGTCAGTGGGGCTGGGGTGACAGTGGGGCTGGGGTGACAGTGGGGCTGTTGTGGCAGTGGGACTGGGGTGGGGCTGGGGTGACAGTGGGGCTGGTGTGGCAGTGGGACTGGGGTGGGGCTGGGGTGACAGTGGGGCTGGTGTGGCAGTGGGGCTGGGGTGGGGCTGGGGTGACAGTGGGGCTGGGGTGACAGTGGGGCTGGGGTGGGGCTGGGGTGACAGTGGGGCTGGGGTGACAGTGGGGCTGTTGTGGCAGTGGGACTGGGGTGGGGCTGGGGTGACAGTGGGGCTGGTGTGGCAGTGGGACTGGGGTGAGGCTGGGGTGACAGTGGGGCTGGTGTGGCAGTGGGACTGGGGTGGGGCTGGGGTGACAGTGGGACTGGAGTGGCACGGATCTTATACATATAGGACATACTGTAGTAATAGTTCATGTAGTTCATGGAGGAGCACCTCTGCAGGTAGTGGCTTCATGGCCATCATTGATTCTAAAAGTGTACTTGTGTTCGGCGGCGTCTGAGCCGGGAGAGGGGCGATACCAGTGTGGTTAGAGGAAGAAGAGAGTGTATGTCTAGATGGTTATCAGGGGCCCTTAAGTGGTCTACGGGCTCCTCCGGAGCTCCCAGTGAGGAGCCCAGCTGGGCCAGTAATCCATCCCCTGCCATGCTGCTCCGCTCTCCATGCCGCTAATCCAATCATTCCCCTGCCACGGTGGGACAGGCAGGGCACTAATCCAGTTTACACACCAAAAAAAAAGAAACAGGCTCATTCCTCGCTCCCCGTAGAGCCGTGGCAGACACTAGATAGGACACGGAGTGGGAAATATGAGGATAATTATAGCGGCGATTATTTTATTTTTATTATGTTTTGTTCCTTTTTTTTTATTCTCATCATACCAGCTAATTGCTCTGGTCTCGCCACAGAAGCTCAAGGTGATAGCGTGGCCATTTTAATCCCCTCAACCCCCTGCCCACAAAGGTGTGTGGGTTAGTAGCATGTATCTGCTGAGGTTTATCCCCGTGTGCAGTGGGCAGGGTGGGCCTCAGATAAATCATTTAGACTAACAGGAACTTAATTAATTTGGTTTAATCTTTTCCGAAGCTTCGCGAGGGCACGCGGCCCACCTGCCAAACCCACTCACCCTGCACTCAGCCCTCCTCGTTCGACTCCGGTCCGCAGGTTTTTACCAGACCAGGCTAGTGGGGTTTTAATGTCAATATTGGCTTAATGTTGTGTACAATACTAAAGCGTGTGGCGTTAAATGACTCCAGGTGGGCGCATGAGTCAAATACCAGCACTTGACTGCTTTTTAGCAAAGCCATTAGCTTGCCGTGGCAAAGGAGGTTGAGGGGGAACGCACACGCGTGAGAAACCCACAATCCCCCCGCTAGCCAGTGAGCACAAACAGCCCTCAAGGACATGAGCCCCTGTGTGTCGACAAAGAGCAGAATGGTATTAGCTATGGAAGATGTAGAGATACGCCATCTATCCCCTTATCAAAACGACGCCCCTCATTTAGCTTTACCTTAATTACCGCCATGTCTTCTTATCTCTCCCCCCGCTACGAGTCGACGACGCTGTCCTCTATTTGGTTGGTTATCGGAGGTTCATCTACCTAATAGTTTAGACACAAGGGGAGCTGTGGAAGTGAAGGAGATTGCAGTCTTCTTTGCATGAGTTGCTCCTGTTGCTAAACACTAAATTCCTGGGGTGTGATAAGATTTAGAGCTACTACATGCTGACTAACCAAAGCTAAAAGGCAAACGGTAGTGGAATTATCTCTTTGTGGGGCGGCGTGGCTCAGGGGTAGAGCGGGTCGTCCAATGATCGAAGGGTTGATGGTTCGAATCCCGCTCAAGCCCATGTCCATCCCACTGCCGTTGTGTCCTTGGGCAAGACACTTAACCTACTTGCCTCGTATGAATGTGTATGCATGTGAATGAATGTTGGTGGTGGTCGGAGGGGCCGTAGGCGATGATTATTCGCCACGCTTCCGTGAGTCTGCCTCAGGGCAGCTCTGGCTGCAATTGTAGCTTACCACCACCGGTATGACTGTGTATGAACGAATAATGGACTCTGTAAGCGCTCTGGGGTCACTGGGGTGTCATGAAGAGCACTATATAAATCCAATCCATTATTATTATTATGAGAATATGACAAAGGCCGATACAAGCACTGTGCATTTGATGGGCTGTTCGTTCATTAATTCAAGCCTTTACTGTATTTGTAATCGAAAAGGCAGTTGAGGTTTCCCTCATTTACAACACTGTTGGGATTACAGGCATATGAAAAACATAAAAAGACAAAATAAAGATAAGGAAAAGAAAAATATGCTTAGAAATTAAAACCAAAGTTGAACAAAACAGTCACAGACTGAAGCAGGGAGATTTGTAATCATGTTTTTAAATATTAAAAACACATCAATTGAAATATCCATAGGACACCGCGGTATTGCTTTTTGTTGAGATGATTCCAAGAAGCCGTGGCGTTAAAACAAAAAGCTGACTCTCAGTCTGTACTCTGGGGACCTGGAGCATCAGCCAGTCATCTGAGCGTGTCAGATGGGGTCCATAGTTCCAATCTAGGAACATTGTGATATAAGGTGGTAATTTCCCCGGCAATGGCCTTTAAGATAAACAGATACGAATCTTTTTAGTGATTTTGCTTCACAGTAAGAGCAGGTGTATTGTCGTAGAAAAATGCTCTAATGGCCTCTGCTGACCCGCGGGCCATGGCCATAAATATTGAATTGTGTGGAATGGAAGGAATGCGGTGCAGCATCGTGATCTCACTGTAACGCTGTGTAAACTCTACTACAGGGGTGGCCAACCAGTCAGAGACTAAGAGCCACACAAATTACTGTGGTACCACAAAGAGCCACACCCTATACCAGCGTTTCTCAACCTTTTTTTCAGTCACGGCACCATTCATGTGTTTATAGGTCCCACCCTCTGGCCTCTGAAGTTGCTAATGTCTTTTTTATTTGGGCCTCACAGGGTTAAAAGTACCCTGTGAGACCCACAGTTGCAAAATTACAAAATTACTTTTAGCCATTTAAAGAAAAAAGTCTGTAAATGTTTATTTAAATGTTTTAAGCACATGTACATAGTCAATGGGTGCTGTTGTTCAGCCTCACAATGCTATTGGATAGTAAATGTGTTTATAGGTCCCACCCTCTGGCCTCTGAAGTTGCTAATGTCTTTTTTATTTGGGCCTCACAGGGTTAACCTCTTAAGCCCAAGTGGTCCGGTACTGGACTGCAAATGACATCAGGCCATAAATCCATCTCTACAGAATGTATGAATTAATGTTGCGTTTTCTTTTCAAATGTAGCTAAGAGTAAAGACCTTAACTCTGTCAAAACAGCAGTCAAAGTGTATATTTTCAGCATTACATTTGTTTACCAATGATTTGACCTGTTATTAGTGAAATATAAGACTATAGAAATCTCAGGGCATTGAGTCGGAAACCGGCACATACAGTATTGACGGGAGGAAGTGGCACAGCCAAAAGTGAGTGTAGTCTTTTGAAAGAAGATACCCAGGGCTTTCGAGGGGCTTTCAATTTTCAAAAAACTACACTACCCAGCTCCCACCACTCCCTGTCAATCATCTGACTTCTGGATTTACTTTTTTATTTCTTATTTTTCGGGGATTATCTCCCACAAACCTGAACGTTATTGCCATAAAACAGAACGCTGTTTGTTTTTCGACCTTTCTGTGAAGGTCTAGCAAAAGACGGCGTTGCAATCTGATGAAAAATGGAAGAGGAATTTACATTATAAAAAAGTAACTGTACAGTACTTACAGTAGATTTCATTCATGGTTTGTGAATCACGCCTGGTGATTCTAAATCCAGATTGAACTCTGCCATTGGAAAGGGGAGATTTGGCCCGATCCATAGATGTGCGACTTCATAGATGTGAAAGTCATTTATATGCCTTATATTCTATATTCTATAGTCATATTTCAAATTGCATGTGTCCGGATGGCAGAATTCAGTACTGTATACAAAACCTTCTGTTTAATCATCTTCCCTTTATTCATTTGCTTAGATTTTCAATTTTAGCATGGTATTATTCACATAATCTCTTTTAAATATAATTGTCGTAAATACAATTTACTCAAGCCTAGTAACAGACACAATATTTCTGACACTGGGAATACATTCCCTGAGATCCATAGATGTCCCTAGAATCAGATACCAAGAACATGCAAATGGACCATTTAAAAAAAGTCTGTAAATGTGTATTCTACGTTCTTATGGAATGAATGACATTTAAAAAAAAAAAAAAAAATTATAATAAAAAAAAATGTATGGTTAGGAGGAGCCACACATTGACGGGCAAAGAACCGCATGTGGCTCGCGAGCGGCGGGTTGGCCACCCCTGCTCTACTACTACACTGCACCACATGGCACACCTCCATCTTACCTTCCCCTCATCCACTGCAGCCCTCAGGACCTTAGAAATACTGCAGACCAAGGACAAGTTGAGGCGCACAACGCAGACCCCCGTAGTCAGCAAGGGAATTTGATTAAGTGTACAAACTGGAGGACATCACTATTACATATTCTGGAGGGAGCAGCCTTTGGCAGAATGACAAACCTTTTTTATTTTTTTTAACATGCATCACACCGAGAGCTCGTATTTGACTTTTAAAGGGAAACGTACGACGAATCGAATGTGTAACGGAACCGGGAGGTAATGAGCAAAACAAATTGTATTCTTAAAAATGCTTCTATGCAACGCTCGCAGCTGAAGGCACACAGATGTTGGAGCCCATTAAACGGGGACTGGGAAAAGAGCTTATTATGATTAAATTAATCTGATTGCATTGTAACCCAGAAGTATACCGCCACCCACTAGGAGGTTGTCTAATTATGGTTTATTATACGTATACTGCGTTGCGCTGCATATTAGATGAGTTTGTTTGGTAGGAAAATGGCAATCCCCTGTCTAGAAATGAGAGAAAGGCCTTCCTGAGAGCTTGAGGAATATTAGACGATTCTAATGAGCAATGTGTCTGTTATGCTACACCAAACCCCTTCATTGGGCATTTTTGTATACAGTATATATATATATAAAAGCTAACAGCTATCTGGCTGCTTTTGAGGAAACTGCCGCTGGGTTGACGCATGCTGGGCTGCTCCCCGGGACAGATGAGGCTAATGGACAAGGTGTTTTTATGCATCAGCAGATCCACTCCAAGCCAAAAGAAAGAAACATTTCAGAGATAGGCAGATTTAATTTAGGATGCTGTGTGTGTGTGTGTGTAGGATGCTGTGTGTGTGTGTGTGTGTGCGTGCGCGTGTGTGTGTGTGTGTGTGCGCACATATTCACATGTTAAATCACAGCTCCATATTATTTACATTTTCGGTCAATAGTGCACCTTGACCCGAGGCATATGGTGCACAATGAGGCTTGTAATTAATATGGGGCTACCGCTCTCAGCTAAAAGTCGCAATATCCTGCAGCTCATTGCAACATCATTCTTGTTCGGCCTGTCACGGGTATGATTAAAGCAGAGCCATTGACATGAATAGGAAATAGATTTTAAAACAATCCCAGATAATGAAAGCTGAGAGCGGGGATGATTAATGGATGATTGTTTAATCGATTAATATCTAGCTTCAGAGGATTTACAGTGGGGGAGACTTCATTACTGGTCCTGCGTCTAAAGACTTCAAAATATCTCAGTTGATATTTCCCCAGCCTAGTATAAACGCTCCAAAAAGAGCTCTCTTTTGCAGTGGTCCAATGATATGGCTTTGTATTGTGGTCCAATGATATGGCTTTTTATAGTGGTCCAATGATATGGATTTTTATAGTGGTCCAATGATATGGCTTTTTATAGTGGTCCAATGATATGGCTTAAGCCATTATCTTTGGACCACTATAAAAAGCCGAACCCGGGATGGCTGCGTTACACTATATTGGTCCAATAATATGGCCTTTTATAGTAGTCCAATGATATACATTTTTATAGTGGTCCAATGATATGGCTTTTTATAGTGGTCCAATGATATGACTTTTTATAGTGGTCCAAGGATATAGCTTTTTATAGTGGTCCAATCACTTTATTATAATCTTTTTATTATTGTATTTATTTTTGGGCTTTCTGTATTTTTCACCCATCCCAATTTAGTTGTTATGCCAATTCCCTTCCTGGTTGTTGCATTTGCCCCACTGTCGGCCTGGGGAGGGTGTAGAACTACCACATGCCTCCTCCGATACATGTGGAGTCGCCAGCCGCTTCTTTTCACCTGACCGAGGATTTTAACTGGGGGAACGTAATGCGTGCAGAGGTTCACGCTATTTCCCCCCGATCCCCTCCCTGCTGAACAGGCGCCCAGACCGACCTGTAGGAGTCACAGTTTACAACGACATACCCCACCGGCTTCCCACCAGCTAACACTGCCAATTGTGTTAGTAGGGACGACTGACCAAGCCGGAGGTACCGCTGACAGCTGGATTCGATCCCAGAGTCTCTGCGGTGGTAGGCGAGTGCTTAGTACACTGCGCTACCCAGCCTCCCGATATAACTTTTTATAGTGGTCCAATGATATGACTTTTTATAGTGGTCCAATGATATGGCTTTTGATCAAATATGTGGCTTGTTTATGACTGATACACAGTGAAGAGATGGATGTCCAACTTCTTTTGGTTGTATTTGTGCTGTATAATGACAATACATTTTAAACTTATCGAATGTATCTAAAATTGGCCTTTCTGTGTGGAGAGAGATTCATACACAGTTATGTTGATATGCTATGTGAGAGGGTGTCCATTATCAGATGGCTGTATTATTAACCCTTTGGTTCAACTGGTTCAATTTCATGCCTCACAGCTACAATATACTGGGTTCAATCTCCGGTGTATTGATTGATTGATTGATTGATTGAAAACTTTATTAACAGATTGCAGAATGGGTACAGTACAGTACAGCTCAATACATACAATTGTTAAGGGGATGCAGACCAGAGAAAGACTTTCGTCTTGTTTACATCAGGGTCCCCCATTTTCAATTCATCGTAACATATATGACATACATGACATACAGATAGACAGTACTGCTACATCTATACATTTATGACATACCAGATTTGCAAATACAGTACTGTTTGTGATACAAAAAGAGTCAAAAAAAAAAAGTATATACATTTGATGTAGAAACTGTACATTGGATTGGGTAGGTGGGGGGGGGGGGGGGGGGGGGGGGGGACTGTACATTGGAGGTGGTTGGGTGGGTGGGTGGGGGGGAGGAGGTTGGGTAGGAGGGGTGGGGGGGGGGGACACTGTACAACTGTACAAACAAAACTGTACATTGGAATATTGACAAGACCATACTTGGTAATTTACTGTACATTGGAGGGTGTTGTGTTAGGACATTTACAGGGTCCAGTTTCGAATTGCAGTCTCCCGTAGGTGTTTTTTGAGAGTGTTTTTGAAAGTGGGTAGTGATTCACACTCCTTTACAGTTTTGGGTAGGGCGTTCCACATTGATGTGGCATAATTGCGAAACGTGTTTAGTCCCTTGCTTGTTTGAGCCGAATCTGGGTTTAACATGATTTGTGGAGCTCCCTCTGGTGTGTGATCGTGGTATTCACTGACCTTTGGGAAGTATTTGACATGTACATGGGTACCTTGGTCGTGTAGTGTATCTTGTAGACCAGGCCCATTGCAAGTTGCTGTACTCTGTCGTCTACTCTAAGCCATCCTAGGTTGTCAAAGTGGGCAGGGGTGAGGTGGGTTCTAGGAGTAAGGTCAAGCAGTAGTCTGACCAGTTTGTTTTGAGATGTTTGTAATTTTGTTTTTAGCGCCTTTGAGGTGCTTTGGTACCATGAGGTGCAAGCATAGTCGTAGTACCCTTGAATGAGTGCTCCTGCCAGAGTCTTCAGGGTATTCTTGTTTACCAGTGAGGAGATCCGGTACAAGAATCGAGTTCGTTGGTTGACTTTTTTTATTACATTGGATGCCATTTGTCACAGGAAAGATTTGCCTCTAGGATGGAACCCAGGTAGGTAATATCTTCTTTCCTTGTGACAATATTGTCACCCACTGTAACTGAGAAGCCGTCGGTCTTGCTGAGTTTGTTATTTGAACCGAAGAGAATGGACTCTGTTTTGCCCATGTGTAATGATAGTTTGTTGTCAGCGAGCCATATGCAGCTTTTGCCGAGTTCTGAGCTGAGGGTTTTTTCAACCTGTAACTTGTTCTTGTCAGAGACCAGCAGGGCTAAGTTGTCCGCAAACAGGAACAAGTTGCAGTCACAAGCTGACGACATGTCATTTGCATAAATTAGGAACAGTAGCGGACCTAGTATGCTTCCTTGTGGAACACCACAGCTTACTGTGACGGGGGGGGGGATAGGGTACCGTTTACCTCCAACATCTGCTCTCTCCCCTCCAGGTAGGATTGCATCCAGCTCACTGATAGACTATCAAAACCAATTGCTTTTAGCTTGTCAATCAGAATGGTGTGATTGACAGTGTCGAAGGCCTTTTGTAGGTCCAGCATGACCATGCCGCAGTATTTGCCCGCGTCCACCTCTTGTTTGACAAACAAATACGACATACTCACCTGTTTGATGAAATGGCTCAGCCCCACGTTACACCATATGTAACGAACACCACCCAAACCATAATACCATGACACCCCGTGTAACACACAAAAAAAAAACACCAAACAAATTTCTAGGGGTAAATATCCCGGACGAGCCCCCAACTGTTACGACCCTGGCTCATGGGCACGCAACATATGTGCAAACCGACACCAAAACCCTGTGCTCTAACTCAAAGTGCTACTATATCAAGGAACTATTAATGTAATTGTAAACTAATGTACTAATGTAAACCCAACGGACAAGGACTGGAAGAACCTGACAGCTCTTTCTCTAAGCACCGACCTGCATGTGTGTTACTAGGCCTGGCTTAAAATTCCACCGGAATTGAAAGCTCCCAGCAGGTAACCAATCAGCACTAATTGGCTAATTGGCAGCCCTCACCTGCATGCCCCATGACACAGGAGTGATCAGGCCTGCCTGAACAGTGACACAGGAGTGATCAGGCTCCTGGTACATAACAATAGGATGGCCTAAAGATGTGTTTCCTGTTTATGTTCATTAAGATGCATTAAGTTATGTATTTGTCAACTTGTCAATGCAATTAAACTTTCAAATTTAGTTCTGCCTTCTTGTCTATTCTCAGTCCTTGCCCCACAATGTTGGAATTAACTACCCACCCCAGTTACGACAGCCGAAACCCATCCAATCTTTCGCCGTCGACTAAAGACGCACTTCTTCAATCATTATCTGAAATCTAAATCTTGTCTTCTTTTTAAGATTTTCCCATTAAAAGTTTTAAAACACATGGTGACAACCAACCCCATAGTGTGTGACAACCATCCCCGTGATGGGGTTGGTTGTCACAATGTGTCAGAGTGTCTTTGATAGGTGATTAACTCTTTGTTACAATACTTTGGAAAATGAGAGGGATACACATTTCAAGCCAACATCTTAAGCTTCAATTTAATGTAGGAATGACTATTGAAAGATGTTTTGATTATGAGCAATTCACACTAGAGTAAAAAGTGTGACAACGTCCCCCGTTCTCCCCTAATATGGTATAGAATGGAAATTGTGCTGGTCCCAGAGCCCCAACTGATTACTAAAAGACATATGATGCTCAATGCCTCTGTCTGGAAACAAGTATGCTCCCTCATGGAGAAGAAGATGTAGGCATGTTAAAAGAACAAACCTCTTACTGTTAAAGTATGTTGTTTGAAACCATAAAGGTTGTCAGTGTTTTTTTTAGATGGTTTCTTAGATGTTCCTATCCTGTTGTAACAGTTGTTGATAATACCTATGATTCTGATGTTGTGTTACTGTATCCATGAATGAATTCAATAAATCTATCTAAATGTCATTCCCATCACATTTCGTCATTACCACAACATTACGTCATTACCAACACATGACATATTTCTTAACAAATTTGTAACAAATAGTTTAAATCTGACATTTTCCTACATGTTTTCCTATATTACAAGCCCTCCCTTAACATTTTATGTATGAAAAACAAGAGTCATGGACCTGTTGTTGTAGTAATTGTATCTTTCTTGACAGGATCTAGCAATATATTTAAAAGGCTGCATATCTAAAGATCTAAAGCATGTTTAAATTCAAGTAAAATATTTCAAACCACTAATACATCAGAAGTAAGGTATACTGTTACATAAATGCCTTAAAAGCACAAATGTTTTACTTTTTTTTTTTTACATTTTAAAGAGTTATTTGGTAACGTGATGGTAATGACAATGTTCTCTGACATTCTAGGAAAAGTGTTAAATATATTAAATTCCATAAAGTGATGTTTACAACAATGTTCATATTATGATTCCTGACAAAATGACTATAAAGCTTAATTGATCATTTAAGGTTTTATGCAATTTTATTTTTGATAAATAGATTTTCCCAAAAGTGCCCAAAATCAAATAAACACCCATAAACGTAATGAAAGAAAAAACTCATTGCATTCTGGCAACAATGTAACGCAGTAACGCAGCGTTACTTGGATTAGTGACTGTAATATAATTACTATTTAGGAAATAGTTGACTTACTTTACTTAATTACAATTACAGTTACTGCCCAACACTGCTGAACACACATTCATAATAGCAAACAAGAAGCCTCCTGGCTAAAATCATAAACAGTCTTGTCTCTCATGCTGCAATTAATTCCTGGCAATTAAAGTATATTCCTGTCCAATGTTATTAAAGTATAACATTAGGAAAAAGTTAATTTGCCAACAGCTCCCCTTTTCTTTACAAGCCTCACACAGGGAAATGTGTGTACAGTACATGGGCGTGAGGCTTGTGGCTATTTGCTTAGTCTTAGAAAATCATCACCCCCCCCCCTATACTATTGTGACATGTAGCTAGTTTAGCGTAGCATTACATATTACATACGGGGACCAGCAAGCTAGAATCCAGCATTGTTTATGTGCGCCGGTTTTTGAACGATCAAATCAATTGTGGATTAGTGGCATTGACAGGGAACAGGGAACAAAAAGATGGATGATTACCTTAACCTATAGCATTTCACATACCTGTACAGTATGTGCCAGATACAGTAGGTTAGTGCATCATTATCAACATTCAACAGTACTGTAGACCAAGGCATGTAATGTTAAGCCACAGTATGATGTGAGTTGTTTTGATGTCTGAGTTTTCAAATGTGTTTTTGCTGTAGATCTTAGGTACTTTAAAACCGGGTGTGCAACAGATTGGAAAACTCACAGTTCTGATCGTATTGCGGTTTTGAATTACAGATCAAAAACATTTATTTTTTCAAAGTATTAGCTGAAAGCATGAGGAACACACACTTAGTCTATTATCAATTAGGCCTATTTGTTCATTCTAGGTGGCTCTCATAAGGGGGCGTGTCTGAATAATTTCTCACTCTGGTGTAATGAAAGACTTGTGGGCAGCCTGGTACCTTTGCTCTGGAGGTCCATCCCTCTAGTTGCCTCTAGTGGACCTGTTGGAAACTTCTTTGACAATTCTGCTTCGTGTCTGTCTGTTTGGAGATTACCTTATTGTGACTATGAAAGGAATAGAACAGAACTCGCTCCATTAAGTACTGTAGATGTCACACCATGTTGTGCACTGAAATTACGACTACCTGCAAATGCATGGGGGCTGCATAGTTTGCTTTCGCTATAAATAACAACATTAAGCCTTTGATTATGGATATTGCCCTGTCAATATCTAAATGCAGAGGTTGTTTTGTGTAACGCTAAATATGCAGAGCTTTTGCGTTCCCGGATCTGCTAGTAACGGTTATCCAGATTTAACATTAAATAATTTACGTTCGCATACGCGGTGCGCAATTCTGACACAGTCACCTATTATTCGATCTTGATGATAGACAAAACTAAATCTGTACTGTGCCCAAACAGCAGACAAACAATGCTGGAGAATATAATGTGATGATGGCAAAACATTGCAATTAATCCGCAGTTCACATGCGTGCCGAACCGTGGGGAGGTGGCCGGTACGGATCACGGATCAACTACAATTCATTACACTACTTGAAATGCCAGACATCATTGAACAATTAGACTATTCTCGTCTCTACTATAATTTATTATACTCTTCACGCTTCTACTATACTCTGCTCTACCCTCTTCTACTCTAATCTACTTTACTCTGTTATATTCTATTGTCTTCTACCCTCTGCTCTATTGTCTTCTACTCTACTCTCTTCTACTCTACTCTCTTCTACTCTACTCTTCCACTCTACTCGGCACGGTGGTGTAGTGGTTAACACTGTCGCCTCACAGCTAGAAGGTCCAGGGTTCGATTTCCGCTTGGGGACCAGGTTTCCGCGTTGCCAGGTACCCAGGTGGGGTATCTCCCGGGCCTTTCTGTGTGGAGTTTGCATGTTCTCCCCGTGCTTGCAAGGGTTTCCCCTCCCGATAAGAAAAACTCAATGGAAAAACATGCACAACAGATCGCTAACGCTGTCGCATCCCTGACGGAGACGGACAGGAGCACTTATTATTACTCTCTTCTACTCAACTCTTCCACTCTACTCTCTTCTACTCTACTCTTCCACTCTACTCTACTCTCTTCTACTCTACTATCTTCTACTAAACTCTTCCACTCTACTCTACTCTCTTCTACTCTACTCTCTTCTACTCTACTCTCTTCTACTCAACTCTTCTACTCTACTCATTTCTACTCAACTCTTCTATGCTACCCACTTCTACTTGTGTCTACTCTATTCTCTTCAACTCTCTGTCACTCTAATCGACTCTACTCTATTGTACTGTGCAGGTTGGAGGACACACCATGTTACCCATCCGCTGGATGCCTCCAGAGAGCATCATGTACAGGAAGTTCACCACAGAGAGTGATGTGTGGAGCTTTGGAGTCATCATGTGGGAGATCTTCACCTATGGGAAACAGCCATGGTTTCAGCTGGCCAACAACGAGGTATGTCTACCCACCTCACCCCTGCCCATTTTGACAACCTAGGATGGCTTTGAGTAGACGAGCAACTTGCAATGGGCCTGGTCTACAGGATACACTACACCACTAAGATAACCATGTACATGTCGAAATACTTCCCAAAGGTCAGTGAATTCCACGACCACAACACCAGAGGGAGTTCCACAAATCATGTTCAACCCAGATTCGGCTCAAACAAGGGACTAAACACGTTTCGCAATTATGCCACAATAATGTGGAACGCCCTACCCACAGCCGTAAAGGAATGTGAATCCCTACCCTCCTTCAAAACCGCTCTCAAAGAGCACCTACGGGTGTCTGCAATTAGAAACTGGCCCCGGTACATGTCCAAATCCCCCCGCCCCCACCCATCCACCCAACCCCCTCCAATGTACAGGTTCCTGCCCTTCGGATGTATATATTTGTTTTTTATGATCTCTTACACAGTACTGTATATTTGTATGTCATAAATGTCTTGATGAATTGAAAATGGAGGACCCTGATGTAAGACGAAAGTCTTTTTCTGGTCTGTATCCTCTTAGCAGTTCTTTGTATTGAACCGTACTGTATTGTACCCATTCTGCAATCTGTTAATAAAGTTTTCAATCAATCAATCATGTACAGACAAAGACAACATTTTCACTCTGCAGTTTGCATGAAGAAACTGAATTCACTGTTTGTGAACTGTATCAAAGTTATTGACAGGTTTGCTAGTTGACAGAAAGGCTTAATAGCAAGCTAATGTTAGCATAACTAGCATGTTAACATTACCTCATTTAGTCTTTAGCACTAGTGTCACAAACCGGCCGTACGGCCATGACAAAGAGGGATATGCAGACAACCAAATTCAGTTAACAAAGGATGTATTTAATTAATAAAGACATAAAATGAATACCTAATGAAACTAAACTAACAGTGGCATATGAAGTCAGTGATATCAGTAGTGTAAATGAGTGCATGCATTGTGCAGTGTATCATCAGGTGTCATGTTGTATTTAAGCATTACATCACACGCAGGAGTGGTTTGTGACCAATAAACCATGCCTAGGGGTGGTTGTTAGGCCCGAGGCGCAGCCGAGGGTCGTTAGACCCCCCTAGGCATGGTTTATTGGTCACAAATCACGACTGCACGTGGTGTAAAGCTTTTATACAACTGCCAGATTCATCCAACCTTATTTCTATACAATAAACACACATTAATCGAAGATTTATTGAAAAAACCATCCGCCAGAAAAAGTAGTTCCCACAACTCCATGTGGAAGCAGCTTGAAGTGCATCCAACCAAACTAACACATCCAACTGTGTATTATTGGAATGATTGAGAGAAGTTGCCTCATGTGGAAGCAGCTTGAAGTGCATCCAACCAACTAACACATCCAACTGTGTATTATTGGAATGATTGATTGAAAATGTATTAAAACGTTTTCTTTGCCCTATAGGAAAAAAACGTTTTCTTCGCCCTATTTTTTTATTTATTTCTTTTAGCCTAAACTTAACCAGTTGGAAACCAGGGGTACAGTAATAAAATTAGCAATCAACCAATCAATCAATTCAATAGACCATGCTCACTTAAAACAGCGCTGCTTCTCTCTCAGTCTGACTCCCCCGCTGTTGCAGACAGGTGTGTGTGTGTGTGTGTGCGTGTGTGTGTGTGTGTGTGTGTGTGTGTGTGTGTCACAGTGTGTGTGTGCGTGTGTGTGTGTATGTGTGTGTGTGTGTGTGTGTGTGTGTGTGTGTGTGTGTGTGTGTGTGTATGTGTGTGTTTGTGGGTACGCCAGCGTCGGACAGTGTGAGAGAGAACGCTGCAGTCGGAAAGTAGGAAGGAAGAAATTTAAATCAATCAATTAATCTATCAATCAATCCGCGATTTTTCTTTTGTTCTAGATTGAGTCAAGACCCATCAATTACATCATCCAACATTGTTTAAAATACTAACACGTTCCCCTTGACAGAATCGCTTTATATTTAGTCGTTATGACGCTATCAACATATCCATTTGTTAAAGATTATTGTCCGCCATCTTGTTTTTTCCGACGGAGTGATCCGGCGGAGTGATGTGATTCGGTGGTGGGCGGGTCCTGGGACCAGGAGCGTGGATTATGAAGGATACATACGTGTAAATGGACTGTTTCAGCCAATCAGAATAGAGAAATTTGCATGCCGTTGTATAAAATGCAAACAGAAATCACAAGCACCAAACTAAACTAACGGCATCCCATATGGAGAGCACCCAGCAACTAAGCTCTGCGAGTGTTTTAACAGGGAGCATGCAACACCGGGCCCAGGTGTGTCCCATTGTGCTGATTAGCGCTCCAGCCACACCCACCTCCAGTACCTGTCAACACAACAACATACTAGGCGGACAATGGAGACAGAGTGGAAGGGGTCGTAAAACACTATAGGTTCTGCAGTGGCAGGCATTGTAGACGTCTCCATTTTGTATCTAACCCAAATTTACCCTGTGTTCATTCTGCAGCTGTCACTATAACCATTTATTTTAATGTTTAAAGAGGTGAATTGTTTAAAACTAATGTTTAAAGAGGTGAATTGTTTAAAACTTTACACAAAGCTCATGTGTTGGCTGCCAGATTGTTTCTTGTACCTTCCGATGTCTGAAAGGAGAACAACATTGCATTTTCCAAACAATTAATCTCATGGAATGGTACAAGGAGCAGGGTTTCTTTACACAAATACATGGACGTTTAAACGTATACAGGGTATTTCTTTTCAGGGATAGAATAGAACTCACTCCATTAAGTAGATGTCACACACAAGACATTTTGATGTAAGGGCAGCAAGATGACAATATATTTTGAGAGTCTTTTGAGCTTCTTCCTGTAGGAAGGAGATACACAGTCCCACAGCAAGAACAGAACCCAGGAAAGCTTTGTTCTTTCAGCCATCAGACACCTGAACAATAGCTAAATGAAGGACAATACCACTATTGCATTGCACTTTATCAATGCATAATCACATTTGATGTCTTTGTGTAATGTGTGTGCTTTGTAATGTAATTTCTACACTGATCTCGCATAAAGGATTTCCATGGAAATGGAGAATAAAACATAATTTATGGTGCGATTTGATTTAACAAAAATAATTATTTTGCATTTAAAAGTGTACTCAGTTTTGAATGTATTTTCACATGAGCCGGCTTTCTCCTATTGCTTTTCACTTATTCCTAAGAATCAACCCAACCCACTGGGGTGATACATTGATGCAGCTGTGCCTTGAGACATGATGCAGCATTACATAACACTCGTGATTGGTTTACTTTTTCATTGGAAGGTGTGGGTTGAATCAATGGAATACAATTAGGATTACTCTTGTAAAGCAAGCGTATTAAGGGAATTAAATTTACCTTAAAAAAATTACCTGGCAAGTTGCACACATTGCACCCGTAATTTATTCAATTGAAATGTCAATATTTCTTGGTCTTGACATACATTTTAATTTCCCAATCTTCACATACCGTTAAAACACCGGAAGAAAAAAAAGGCAACTGGCCTGCCCCATTACCCCAAGGGAGACTACTACTTACATGGTTGCTATTTACAGAACACTTATTATACAGTGGCAAAACACTCTCTGCTGTGTGTTTCAAGACACACTATTGGTGCACTCGGAACAAAATATGGTGTCTCAAACTCCACGAACAAAAACATTTTGACACATCAAAGTGAGGTCTGTGAAGTGCCTTGTGACGTGTGTCTACCTAATGTAGGGTGTTATTCTGTGGCCCCAACATTGTATTGACCATCGTTGTGAGGGACAGATCAATGTCCACTCAAGGACAGATCCTTTCCCTGAGGGCAACCTATGATGCAGAGAGCCGAGCACAAAGACTTGGCCCTATACAGCATATACACTCCGTCTCCACGAGGCTTGAACCACCGTCTCCACGAGGGTTGAATAAGGAATTATTCAAAAATGTTTTGTTAACTAAGTAAATTTTTTCAATATAAGCCTGACAATAAAACGAGCAGTTAGTAAAGTATGAATTAGTAAAGTTACTAAAGTATGATCTGATGATGCGTAAAAAGGGCTGGGATTAAATAAGTGTATGCTTCTTCCCACTCCTTTTGAAATATGTAAATGACAAAAGAAAAATGTACTTATTTAAAAAAAAATATATAATTATTATTATTATCTTTTCCCCCTTCTTTTTCCGTTTTTCTCCCCTCCCAATGTTAGTCGTTATGCCAATTCCCAATCCCCTTCCTGGTCGTTGCGCACTCTACCCCCTACCGTCGGTCTGCGAGGGCGGAGACTATCACATGCTTCCTCCGACACATGTGTACCCAGCCCACCGCTTCTTTTCACCTGGCAGCGCGGACTCTCACTGGGAGAGTGTAACGTGTGGAAGGTCACACTACCGCTCTTAGATCCTTCAATTGCTGTGCAGGCGCCCCGACCGAACTGTAGGAGTCGCTGTTTACAATGACCAGGACCCACCCTTGCCGGGTTTCCCACCCGCTAACACCGCCAATTGTGTTAGTATGGACGGTCGGCCAACCCGGAAGCACCACAGCTGGAGTCGATCCCACTGTCTCTGTGGTGGTAGGCAGACGCTTAGTCCGCTGCACTACCCGGCCGCCCGACTTTTGTTTTTTTTGTTTAGTTTTTAATGTAAATGTTGTATATACATTTATTATTTGAACGGCTTAAGGCTATATCTGTACTTGATGTTTGTTTGTTGTTGCATATTTGAAATAAACATCAATCAAATCAAACCACAACCTCAAACTCAGGGCAATTATATATTGTTAGCGCTTCACTTCAAAGTTGGCACTACGGGTAATCATGAACACAATCCATCTAGGCTCCTGAACATAGGTTTTTATGAATTAGTGGACAGTAGGGCTGTCCCCGACTAAGGATTTGGATGGTCGACTATGATTGGCCAAAATTTGCCGTTAGTCGACTATTGGTCGACTACATTTATTTTATTTTATTTTGTATCATTCCTTTTGGGCTGTGGGGGGTGCTTAATGTCTGAAGGAGTCGACTGAAGGCTTCTTGTCCTCTGCAAAAGCATGCAATTGGTCCACTGATGGATACATCTTGATATTTGTTTAGTCTAGTGTGTTCATTAGATGGGTGAAATCCTCTTTCAGTGCCTCTGTGCCTGTTTTCGTAGGCAGTTAGCCTCTGGTATGCGCGCCATTAGCGTTAGCCACGCTTCTAGGCCTCTTTCCTTTTGGAAAGAATGAAGAATTTTTGTATTCGACTAAGAGGTTGGCAGTCGACTACGGCTCCTTTCGACCGATTAGTCGACTAATCGACTAATAGGGGTCAGCCCTAGTGGACAGTGAGTGTGTGGATACCAGCTACCCACACACTCATTGTCCACTAATCAATAACGATTGAAACATACTTGTTGTGTTCTGCATGGTTAGTATTATTGTTAATATGATGTTATTACCACCGCCACCGTTAGGCGGCACAATAGGCACAATAGGCTATAGGCAAGAACTAGGAAGTGTGTCCTGTAGTTACTGTACGCGCCTGAAGCTACCATGATATTGATGTTCTGAGAGCAAGGAATAAAGACGGAGGAATAACAACAACACAGCCTACTGACTCCTGCATGCTTATTATAATTACTAATAGTCTAAGTGTGGACATTACAATACTGTCAGCTGGTATTCACTGTTTTTGAACTATATCAAAGTTATTGACAGGTTTGCTAGTTGACAGAAAGGCAGACAGAAAGCTTGCTACCTAGCATGCTAACATTACCTTGTTTGCACCAGGAAATGTGTAT
The DNA here is from genome assembly GCF_963971535.1 of Notolepis coatsorum. Taxonomy (NCBI): domain Eukaryota; kingdom Metazoa; phylum Chordata; class Actinopteri; order Aulopiformes; family Paralepididae; genus Notolepis; species Notolepis coatsorum. Next base: position 18,017,737 of record NC_140184.1, read on the forward strand.
GCATTCTCTCTCTCTCTCTCTCTCTCTCTCTCTCTCTCTCTCTCTCTCTCTCTCTCTCTCTCTCTCTCTCTCTCTCTCTCTCTCTCTCTCTCTCTCTCTCTCTCATTCCCGTGTGTGTGTGTGTGTGTGTGTGTGTGTGTGTGTGTGTGTGTGTGTGTGTGTGTGTGTGTGTGTGTGTGTGACGTATGTGTGTGTGTGTGTGTGTGTGTGCGCGTGCGTGTGTGCATGTGTGTGTGTTGCTCACTCAGCCAGCACACAGCCAACTTTTCATGAGGTTTCTACACCCCAATGAGATATACTGCCACATATCTTCACCATATGTTCATCATACCTGAATGATGTCTACTTTGAATATGATGCACACCTGCCACATCCATGAAGATGTTAGGAATCTGACCGACAGTCAGGACCACTGTATCCTCTGTTGGGGTCTGAACCATGCCTGCCAATGGTGCTGAAGATGGTAACGCCTGACATGGTGCTGAAGCCTGTTCAAGCTGCTGCGGTCAGGCAAGCGCCTACGCACACACGCAGCAAGAACAGAGAGACTAAGGCTCAGCTTCTTCCCCCAGGCCATCAGAACAATGAACACTGATCTCTCCACACACAAGCACACATGAACACACACATACACTCACACAACACAACATTCTGCAGTCGCACACACACAAACGCACCACAGGTCACTTTAAACACACAAGAAAAGGACACTTTAAAGGAAGGAAAAGGTCACTTTAAGAAAATAACTTGTTGTGATTGTTGTATAGTATAGTTAGTAACAGCACGTATAGCATATAGGGACATAGAAGAAAAACTGCACATTGTTTTTTTTTTTTTTTTGGTCTTTTTCCCCCTCCATTTTCCTCCGATTTTCTCCCATCCCAATGTTAGTCGTATGCCAATTCCCAGTCCCTTCCTGGTCGCTGCGCACTTACCCCCCACAGTCAGATCATCTGGGAGAGTGGAGGCTACCACGTGCTTCCTCCGACACACGTCCAGCCAATCACCGCTTCTTTTCACCTGGCAGCGCGGATTCTTATCGAGGGGGCGTAGCGTGTGGGAGGACCACACTATCCCCCTCGAGTCCTATCCGCGCTTAGCAGGCGCCCCGACCGAACTGTAGGAGTCGCTGTTTACAACGACCCGGACCCATCCCGCCAGCTTCTCCCACCCTCTAATACAGCCAATTGTATTAGTGCAGACGGCCAGCCAAGCTGGTGACAACCCCGGAGCTGTGAGCTGGATTCGAACAGGCGAATCCAGCTCACAGCTCCGGGGTTGGTGACGAACGCAATCTCCGCTCGGCCACCTAACCGCCCAAAAAACTGCACATTGTATAGGTATGTAGTAGCCTGCATAGGATCCAGTGCCTTTAAGCGATTTATTAACATGTCTATTTACCATGTCTATTCTAGTTATCTTTTTATTATTATTACTATTACTATTGTTTTTATTGCACAATCGAAGTGGGCATGGCCAACCGCATTTCACTGTATGCCCTGGTATGTATGTGATGAATAAAACTCTTGAGTCTTGAATCTTGAAGATGTTAACACCTGACAATATCGCTGAATATGGTAACGCCTGACAATGAAGCTGAAGATGGTAATGCCTGACAATAGTGCTGAAGGTGGTAAGCCTGACAAGATTGTCCCAAGCTGTCACAGCAGCTGAGAGTCCTGCATTACACCATGCTGCTGCGATATGCACAAGACACCCAAGAGGCCTGTGGTGATGGTGATAGCCTCTCAGCCGGCCTCTACCCATGTACAGTAGGAGGAGCGTCTGGTGAGGAGGACTCGTCGACCTTGGATGATGAGACTCTGCTAAATGAGCACCAGCATGACCGCAATCCATCCAGCCCTTGCGCTAACTGGGTGAGTGGGGGAAGGAGACACTCTGTGAAACCATTGCATGGCAATGTGGCGGCAGCTCTTAGCTTCCTAGTTCTCCCCCTCTCTCCAGTGGTGAAGGTTAACTGGCTAGACCAGGAGCAAGCAGCCACTACCCCTGGAAGCCTCCATCACTCCAGTGGTCCAGTATGTGGTCCACAAACTCGGGGAGAGAGTGGCTAGGCTTCACCACCAGTTCCTACAGCTCCCCCACCGATGAACTTTCAACTTTGAAGCTGAATCTTGTAGCGGTGGCGCTTAACATCCCACTTCCCCTTCTCCTTTGAGTGGTTGAAGATAACCGTTTGGATCATGACCAAACAGCCGCCAACCCAGACATAATTTTCTCTGCCCTGGTGTTCAAAGAATTGATGAAGTAAATATGCGACTACCCGAGATGTTAAAGCAGCACAGAGAGAGGGAGGCCGACTAGTTTACCTTCCACTTCACTCACCTTGAAGGCTGTCATCAAACACCCGCACCCCCCCCCCACTTCTGACCCCGTTGTTTCTCCTATTACTGTAGGCTCTGTAAAGTACGCCTCTCAGTATGCCTCTAAATTGTACTTGAATGTACCATTAGGAGGGCTGGGGTTTGGGATGTTTTTGCCTCCCAAGGAAAACACATGATGCCTGTTCTGATTCTCGCTGGAACTGGGAGTAGATGCTGTAGCCCAGAGCTTGTGGGCCACAGTCGTTAGCCTTCCCTCCACCCCGTCGAGCCCCATTTATCAACAGGGTCAAAGTGTCAATGCGCTCGGTGGCCCTGCACTGCCAATACGTGGCTTGTATGCATGGCTGCATCATGGTCTTCTCCCCGTCCCTTTGTCATGTTCTGCCTTAGGAGAATACAGCAGGGGACACACACGCCACTGTGGATACATGGGGCTATCGTGGACAGGGTGAGCAGTTTTAAGTACCTGGGAGTCCACATCACAGAGGACCTGACATGGACAACACACATACACACTGTGGTAAAAAAGGCAAAGCAGCGCCTCTATCACCTGAGACAATTAAGGAAGTACAGAGTATCGGGGAAGATACTCCACTCCTTCTACTCCGGGGCTGTAGAGAGCATCCTGACTGGGAACATCACTGCCTGGTTTGGAAACTGCACTGCCCAGGACAGGAAGGCCCTACAGAGAGTGGTGCGCTCAGCAGAGCGTACTACGGGTATTGCACTACCACCCCTGCAGGACTTATACAATATGAGGTGCTAATCCAGAGCCTGCAGAATAATGAAGGACCCTCACCACCCCAACAATAGCCTGTTCAAGCTGCTGCCGTCAGGCAAGCGCCTCCGCATACACCCTGCAAGAACAGAGAGACTCAGGCTCAGCTTCTTCCCCCAGGCCATCAGAACACTGAACACTGATCTATTCACACACAAGCACACATGAACACACCCACACACACCACACATTCTGCACTCTCTCACACACAAACACACCACAGGTCAATTTAAACACATAAGAAAAGGTCACTTTAAAGGAAAGAAAAAAGGTCACTTTAAAGGAAAAAAAACTAAAACATAACTGGATGTTTTTGTATAGTATAGTTAGGATAGCATAGTGACATAGAGTATAACTGTATATTGTATAGTAGTGTACATAGACTCATTACCTTTTGTATTTTATCTTAGTACTTTTAGCATGTCTATTTTTTTCTATTCTATTTTATTCTATTATTATTTGTATTTTTTGCACAATCGAAGCAGGCATGGCCACCTTCATTTCACTATATGTCTTGTATATGTATGTGATGAATAAACCTCTTGAATCTTGCCTGAGGGACATGCTACCCGTCCTTCTGGCAGTTGGTGTTGGATTCAAGGAGGATGTGAAGGGGGTATGAGAGGTCCCTTTTGCTTTTTTATTTTTATTTTTTTACTTTTCCCTCCCTGTTTTCACCTTTAGTGAATTGGGGTTTGAGTCTTTATCATTACCTCCTTTATTTTATTCATGGTGCAGGACAAGGAGGCATACCCCAGTGAGCCGCCTGATCTGTGTGAAATGTTACTCTCTTGTGTGTTACATGAGTAGTTTCAACGGGGTATACACTTTTGTTCTTCAGCTTTGAAGTGAAGTGCTAACAATATATAACGGCAGAGATTAAACCCTTAATGCATCTCTAGTTATATGAGTTAGTGCAAAGCTGAATCTTCAAAGCTGATGCCCGCCAAACTATTTGTTTGCTGAATGAACCAGAATAGGCAGGGATATGTGGCAGTATATACCCTTGGGGGTATAGACTTGTGTTCAGGAGCAAGGCTGTTCAGGAGTACCCATAGTGCTAGCTTTTGAAGCTGTGCTCTTCAAAAGTGAATGTACTGTATTGTGTTTATGATCCACAAAATGCTGAGATGATAATTTTGTATTTGGCAAGTTCTCAATCTCTCATCCACACTCCCTGTGTTTCTCTCTTTTTACCTTACTCCCACCCCCAGGTCATAGAGTGCATAACCCAGGGTCAGGTTCTAGAGAGGGCCCGGTCCTGCCCCAAGGAGGTATATGACATCATGCTGGGCTGCTGGCAAAGGGAACCGCAGCAGCGACTCAACATCAAGGACATTCAGAAGGTCCTGTTCGCAATGGGCAAAGCCACACCCGTCTACCTGGATATCCTTGGATAGCACTGGTCCGATCTGGCCTGTTCCTCACCAGACAGACAGACAGACAGACAGACAGACAGACAGACAGACAGACAGACAGACAGACAGACAGACAGACAGACAGACAGACAGACAGACAGACAGACAGACAGACAGACAGACAGACAGACAGACAGACAGACAGACAGACAGACAGACAGACAGACAGACAGACAGACAGACAGACAGACAGACAGACAGACAGACAGACAGACAGACAGACAGACAGACAGACAGACAGACAGACAGACAGACAGACAGACAGACAGACAGACAGACAGACAGACAGACAGACAGACAGACAGACAGACAGACAGACAGACAGACAGACAGACAGACAGACAGACAGACAGACAGACAGACAGACAGACAGACAGACAGACAGACAGACAGACAGACAGACAGACAGACAGACAGACAGACAGACAGACAGACAGACAGACAGACAGACAGACAGACAGACAGACAGACAGACAGACAGACAGACAGACAGACAGACAGACAGACAGACAGACAGACAGACAGACAGACAGACAGACAGACAGACAGACAGACAGACAGACAGACAGACAGACAGACAGACAGACAGACAGACAGACAGACAGACAGACAGACAGACAGACAGACAGACAGACAGACAGACAGACAGACAGACAGACAGACAGACAGACAGACAGACAGACAGACAGACAGACAGACAGACAGACAGACAGACAGACAGACAGACAGACAGACAGACAGACAGACAGACAGACAGACAGACAGACAGACAGACAGACAGACAGACAGACAGACAGACAGACAGACAGACAGACGGACAGAGGGACGGATAGACAGACAGACAGACAGACAGACAGACAGACAGACAGACAGACAGACAGACAGACAGACAGACAGACAGACAGACAGACAGACAGACAGACAGACAGACAGACAGACAGACAGACAGACAGAGGGACGGATAGACTGACCGACCAACGAAACCAGGAAAAACCAAACAACCTGCTCCACTGTCAAAACACCTACGCGTTTGAGAAGGACTTAAGTGCCTGCAACACTTTTCGATACACTGGATAAAAAGTATCAAAAAACACGCACTTTTACATTTTGTTTACTTACATATACGATGTATAGTTACGAAGAAGACTTTTTTCTCAAAAACTGCAAAAAAAGAATCACACTAAAAACCGAAACTAAAAAGGGAAGTAGTGAAAAGAGAGAAGGGAAGTTGGATCAATGTTTGCTCATGATGACAACATGAGAGAGAATATTCTATCCTGGGTTTTGTTTTATAAATATATATAGATATATTACATATATTTTATATTTATTTACTTTTTTGTCAAGGTATTGAAAAGTCTGCCATGTGTGCTGCCAAGCGCTTGGCCCCATTTGAAGATGGCATCGACTAAGTATTGGCAGGGACTAGTCAAAGGAAGCCTTAACGCTCTCTGATGGGATGAAACTCTGAGCTCTGATGGGGGTCCTCGTTTCTCTCGGATAAACACTGGATGGACGAAAAGCGAAACCTCGTTAGAGGCCCTACCCAATCAGACAAACAACCTACAAATCTATTTTAATTTAAATGAATGTAAATATTGTAAATTTCTATGTGTCGAAATTATGTTAACTTATTTTTTTTCTGAGGTTATTTGAGTTCATTTTTTTTCCTGACAGTGAGTAAATGGGCCGGGTCGTCAAAAGAATGGTGATGTTTGTTGATATTAGTTCTCATCATGATCGAGAGGGGATTCATCTATCCCAATGCTGATAGGTTCTCCCACTTAAGTGAGTGATAAAAGTGAATGGTTGGTTGAAGCCCATTGAGACTAAATAGAGAGAATGTGGAGTAGTTGCTCCAAATGTTGTTTCACCATGAGGTGATCAAATCCTATATTAACTTTCCAGTTCATTTGCTTTTTATGGCTAGAATACTACGTTGATAACTTATATCCTCCACCCCACCCTTTGCCCGCCCCTCAACACACCCACACACATACACGCTTTGAGAAACTGTTGTCATTTTCATGCTTTTTGGTGTGAAACTGTGCTTTCCCACTCTTTAAGAAAACATTTTTGTAGCTGAAAGTATATATAATGATTTTTTTAGAAGCAGACGTGTGTAAAGCATACACAGTGTAAGGATGTGGATAACTCACAAAGGTTCTTGAATTGGTACCATCGGTATACTGTTATTTCAAATGTTTCAACAAAAAAAGGGAAAGAAAAACAAAAACAAAACATAATAACTTCTTATTTTCACTTTGTTGTTAATAGCAAAATTAAATGTTTCTGAGATGTTTCATAGTTGAATTAATTTTACGTCAATATGTTCCATGTCTCACTCATTTCTTTCCCGTCCTGCGCTAATGGCCTTTGCATGTTCAGCGAGTTGAGGTTTCACACACAATTAGGTGATTTTAAATAATCAATGCTGTTATGAACAGTTAGGGAGCCTCGGAGGCAGGTAGATTACCATGTTGTCTTTGTTTGTTTATGTTTTATTTGTTTAGATTTCTTCTAGATCACCATGTTAATGCATTCATATATAGTGCATCAAAAACAAATACTCAAGTGGAAAAACAAATTACCTGTCATTATCTCTGCTCCTGTATACCCTGTGTTCCGTGCGCTCACAAACATACAGTGGTCACTATTTGAAGATGAAAACCCCTGCGAGTAGGATTTCGACATCAATATATCATCGTCAATTAGCCTTTTTCACTTCACCGCCATCTTCATTTTTGTAATGGTTATGAACGCATTTGAATGAACAGATGATTAATTCACTTCCATGTATTTCAAAACAGGAAAACTACTGTGGTGAAGAACAATCTGAGTCAGGTAATCATGAGTCTGTAATTCCGATAGTGTATTCTGCCTGTTGTTTTGACAATTTTGCTTCTTGAAGTGGCATTTTTATAGCAACATCAAAGTGTACAGGCACTTCCGCGTCTGTAGGCCTACCACTCATTGCATTAAAGTCGACCGACATTGCAGCAATGTGAATGAGGCTAATTCAATGTCCATACTTTGACAGGATTACAACAAAAACCCTGGAGAGACCAATGAGAATGGATTGACGAGACCACAGCCTCTATATTGTATTTACAGTATATCATGTGCCACTGGGTCGGATCCACAGGAGTTCTGCTACACATTTACATTTAGTCATTTAGCTGACACTTTTATCCAAAGGGACTCACAAGTTCTGTACAACAAGTCAGCAGAAAGGGTACAGTGTACAAATCTGTGGCAAACTGCGTTACGGCGCAAAACAAAACTTTCTTTTTCCACGAAAACAACTTCAAGTCCATGGTTAGCGAAAGCTGTTAACCCTCTCGCTGCTTCTTCAAAACAAATCCACATGGGGTGTTGCCAGGGGACAGGAACAAACTGAAAACAAACGGATCTCATTTGCAACAAGAAGCAACAGGGTGTCTGGGAAATGGGACAATTGCGCTACCAAGCATTTTGAAACTAACCTGACGATGATATATGATATATTATTGTTGCAAGTTTTACACATACTGTAGGGGCTTTTAGTCAGTCATGACAAATGCAGACTGCTTGTAAAGTCCTCCCAGGGACTAAAGCCAACATTAATGACCATTTTACTACTAAGTATTTTGTATGAAAGGCGGAGTTGAAGCAGCTGTGTACTTCAATAGTCACTGAGTTGCCCGGAAGACTGATTTGTTGTGTATTATCTTCAAGACATTATGACACTGAGAGTCAAGCTTTTGCAGGGTATTGTAATCATTTCATGGTGAGTTGAATATTCTTTAATTTTCTTGGATGAACTAACTAAATACTCTTTTTGAAGCAAAGTTGGCATATTATCATGTACACATGTTATGTACAGTATATACAAATGTGGTATAAATGCAGTATATAAAAGACTGGTATTACATGATAGATCTTTGTATTAATGTGACTCTCTTAAGAAAATGTCTTCAAACAATCAGCCCATCTTGTTTTCCACTTTGTCTTGTGTTATAAAGATGTGCGAGTTTGGAAAACCCTGTCTTATCTAAATGTCTTACTGTCAAGAGAGCTGGATAGCGGTAAACTACCATTGCATTTCAAACCATCCATTTGAAGCGTAATGTAAAGTTCTCCCAGGTGTGGAATTAAGAATGGACCAGTCAGCCAAAAGGAATATTACGTGTTCATCAGAGATATTTTGGCTCGGGAGACATAATGGAATGGCTACTCCTGTATCCTCTGACTATTAAAGGGATAATACACCCTGACATAGGATTTACATGTTATATTTATAATAGTGTCCAGTTCAGTTTTGTACAAGTCTCTCTTTTAACAATTTATGTAAAAAATATTATTTCCATGGCAAGCCGTTTGGACTAAGACAGTTTCAACCAATGTTTGTGAACATGAGCTACTCTCTCCCAAAGCCAGAAACCAGAGAAGTAAGAATCAAACTTGTGATGTCATCAAGTATAAAGTGCGGAGCTGCTCCATTAACCCTTTCACTACCACACTACCAAAGGGTTAACCCGTTCACTACGACAATACAGAAGGTTAACATGTAATGTGGTAGTGAAAGGGTTAACAATGGAGGGGAGACTGATTTTGTGGACCCACAGATTAGATTAAAATGTATTTATGTCATTATACAGCAAAAGTACAGTTCAATGGTAATAAGTTGGCATCTAACCAGAGTGCAAATTATAACAGTTAAGTGCAATAGCAATATAAAATGTACAGGTGATTAAACTGGAGTATAAATAAATGAGTACTACTGAGTAATAATGTTAATCAGATGTATGTACAGTGATACAGGTATAAAAATACTATGGTAGTAAGCCATATGGCCAGCGGTATATACTGTATATAATATAGTAACAGTAGATAAGGGATATATAGTATATACAGATATAGATATAGTATATACAGGTATGTAAAAAGGACTTATGCAAGTATATTCAGACATAATTATGTGAATAAATATATATACTATATATATATATATATATATATATATATATATATATATATATATATATATATATATATATATATATATATATATATATATATATATATATATATATATATATAATATACATGCATTATTGTACATGCTATCATACAGAGTCATAAAGGTAGACTATAGTTTGAGGTAGGTAACGTTTTCTTCCAAATGAGCTTTATTCTAGTAGTAGTGTAGGTTCTAAAACAAAATAATGTACCTATGAAATCAGAACGTTCCCCTGGGTGCTCTCAGTGTCATCTAATTCATTGTCTATGGAGCAGCTTCAGACTTTATACTTGGAAGACATCACAAGTTTGAGTTTTAGCACTCTAGTTTTGGGATATGGGAGAGAGTTCCTCATTGTAATTCATATTTTTGTACTGTCTTAGACCAGAGGAATAACATATGAAAATCTGGAATTGGGGCGTAGTGCCCCTTTAAGTGGAATACCAGAGACACTCTACTTGATGATGTCATCAAGAGATAAATCCTGGGGCAGCTCTATAGGGAGTGAACAGGACATTACTCCCAGGACACTATGAAAGTACCCATGGCTGATTGTACTGGGATAGGGCACATTTTCTGTAGCCCTATATTTAAATAAAAGTCAATACCTCAAACAAAATGTTGTATTACACAAGCCTACAAAGTCGGTTACTAGTTCATTGTCTATGTGGACCAACTCCAAACTCTCAAGTCTTGACGCTCTGACGTCCAGCTTAGGGAGACAGTTGTCTATAGATATTGACTGACCTCACAGACACTTTGAATAGTAACTTCTGTTTTAGGTTGGAATTTGGACCTACAATAATGACCAGGGATCGTTTGAGTCAATATTAATGTCACCCTGAATCTGGTGGCCTGGATGAATACTATGGAATTGCCAGCCTGATGCATTACTGCAGCTGCGCCCCCTCACCCCTCACACACACACACACACACACACGCACGCACGCACGCACACACACACACACACACACACACACACACACACACACACACACACACACACACACACACACACACACACACACACACACACACACACACACACACACACACACACACACAGACACACACCGTAATCACGTGTCTGCCTGCTTGATTCTCTAGTTGTTTTGTATTATCATGCATGGGCCCACTACTCACTCCTGAGGTCCAGGTGATGCTGTGCTGCCTTCAACCTTGTATCTTAACCCTGACTTGATAACATAGTCTGATGGAACAGTCTGTGTGCAGGATGGGAGCAATACACGTTGCTGTAGTGTGGCAGCAGCAATACAACAACGCAATTCTTTATATGTCTACTTTATTTTGAGGTTGTTTTTCTCTATATTATATCAAATGAAAGAACTGGACTAGGTTACTAACAGGACCTCAAAACAACCGGCTGCAGTGAGCTTGTTACTAGGTTACTAACTGGACCTCAAAACAACAGGCTGCAGTGAGCTTGTTATTAGGTTACTAACTGGACCTCAAAACAACCGGCTGCAGTGAGCTTGTTATTAGGTTACTAACTGGACCTCAAAACAACCGGCTGCAGTGAGCTTGTTACTAGGTTACTAACTGGACCTCAAATCAACAGGCTGCAGTGAGCTTGTTACTAGGTTACTTGAAAATATGAATTGCGCCAAATTCTGAAAGAAAACTGAAACAGTGTATGTGGAATGGCATCATATCATATCATAATGGGGTAAATGGACTGCATTTATATAGCACTTTTATCCAAAGCATTTTACAATGTATGCCTCACATTCACACACTAACGGTGGAGGCATTGACATTGAGGATGACATTTTCCACCTCAACATAAACAGCCTACAAAACAAATTGGATGAAATCAAACAATTATTCATAAATGGTAAGGCAAACATACTGTGCTTCTCAGAAACGAAGCTTGACGATTCTGTAAAAGATCCAGAGATAGAGATTGAGAACTACTCAATAATCAGGAATGATAGGAACAAACATGGAGGTGGTGTCTGTATGTTCATACACAAAGACACCAAATTCATCAACAGAACTGACCTGAATCATGAATCAATTGAAACTGTATGGGTGGAAATCTTATTCGAAAGGGCGCAATCCCTACTAGTTGGCTCAATCTACAGACCGCCAGATAATAGTGGCTTTTATGATACACTTGACAGGTGTTTAGCTGGAGTTGAGGATGTAGACAAAATTCTTGTTGGAGACTGGAACACAGATATGCAACAAAAAGATGCACCCGTCTTCAAGTCATTCACTGCCTCAGCCAGCTAATCACCCAACCCACACGTGTATGTGAATCAACTCAGACTACCATTGACCTCATCCTGACCTCCGACAATTCCAAGATCTCCAATAAAGGGGTTATAGCATGCGGGTTAAGTGATCATTATATGATATTCTGTATGCGCAAAAAGCTAAAACAAAAGGCTGGCTGTCACAAAACAGTCACATCTAGAGACCTCAAAACCTACTCTAGCGAGGCCTTTAACCTTGAACTGGAGAGTCTGGACTGGTCAGATGAACTCAATGGTACACTGGTTGAAGAAACATGGCTTGGTTTCAAAACCAAATTTTCAACAACGACATGGCCCCCCTAAGAACCACCAGGGTAAAAAATCGCGCTGAGCCGTGGATGCTCTCCGAAATACTGGCCGCTATGAAAACCAGAGACAAAAAATGCTCTGAGTTTCGTAAAAGTCAGTCAAAGCTTACTAAAAGCACGAGCAGTGAACTCCAAGCCCACGTGACGGAACTCAAACTGGAAATAAACAGACTAAGAAACGACGTAAACTCCATGATCTAAACTGCAAAAAAGAATTTCATCAATGACAAAACTGAGGAAAACAAAAACAAACCATGTGAACTTTGGAAATTACTCAATAATTGACTAGGCTGCAGTAAAAAACTTAAAACCAGATTCTCAAACATAAACATAAAGACGGACAACACGCTCATCACAGACAAGCTGGATGTAGCCAATTACTTAAACATTTTCTTCACAAACATAGCCACAACACTGGTAAACAAACTACCCTCCCACTCAGGGCATTATGGGGTAGAACACATAGTAGCTTACTACAAAAACCTAGGGGTCCGCAAAGACGACTTCAAGCTGGTATGGTAATGGTAACAACAGATGAGGTACTCAAAAAACTGAGCGCCCTCCAACCTAACAAGGCCACTGGCCATGACAACATCCCCTCCAAATTCCTCAGAGACTCAGCAGCTGCCATCACCCCAGTCATTACACACATAATAAACCTCTCCATAAAACAGGGACACATCCCCAAGGACTTCAAAATTGCGAGGGTGACCCCTCTGCACAAAAAGGGCAGCAAATTAGACCCAGGCAACAACGGCCCTGTTTCTATTCTTACCTCCATCTCGAAAGTCATGGGAAAAATAGTCTACGAACAGGTTGAAAAGTACCTAGCGGGAAAAAATCGAATCTACGAATTCCAATCTGGCTTCAGAACATCCCACTACACTGACACATGCCTTCTCTATTTGAACGACCACATCAAACAAGAGGTGGATGCAGGCAAATACTGCGGCATGGTCATGCTGGACCTACAAAAGGCCTTCTCGACACTGTCGATCACTCCATTTTGATTGACAAGCTAAAAGCAATTGGTTTTGATAGTCTAACAGTGAGCTGGATGCAATCCTACCTTGAGGGGAGGGAACAGATGGTGGAGGTAAACGGTACTCTACCCCCCCCCCCCCCCCCCCCCCCCCCAGTGAGCTGTGGTGTTCCACAAGGAAGCATACTAGGACCGCTACTGTTCCTAATTTATGCAAATGTCATGTCGTCAACTTGTGACTGCAACTTGTTCCTGTTTGCGGACGACTCAGCCCTGCTGGTCTCTGACAAGAACAAGTTACAGGTTGAAAAAACCCTCAGCTCGGAACTAGGCAAAATCTGCATATGGCTCGCTGATAACAAACTATCATTACACATGGGCAAAACAGAGTCCATTCTCTTCGGTTCAAATAACAAACTCAGCAAGACCGAGGGCTTCTCAGTTACAGTGGGTGACAATATTGTCACAAGGAAAGATGAAATTACCTACCTGGGCTCCATCCTAGAGGCTAATCTTTCCTGTGACAAAATGGCATCCAATGTAATAAAAAAAGTCAACCAACGAACTCGATTCTTGTACCGGATCTCCTCTCTGGTAAACAAGAATACCCTGAAGACTCTGGCAGGAGCACTCATTCAAGGGTACTACGACTATGCTTGCACCTCATGGTACCAAAGCACCTCAAAGGCGCTAAAAACAAAATTACAAACATCTCAAAACAAACTGGTCAGACTACTGCTTGACCTTACTCCTAGAACCCACCTCACCCCTGCCCACTTTGACAACCTAGGATGGCTTAGAGTAGACGACAGAGTACAGCTACTTGCAATGGGCCTGGTCTACAAGATACACTACACGACCAAGGTACCCATGTACATGTCAAAATACTTCCCAAAGGTCAGTGAATACCACGATCACAACACCAGAGGGAGCTCCACAAATCATGTTAAACCCAGATTCGGCTCAAACAAGGGACTAAACACGTTTCGCAATTATGCCACATCAATGTGGAATGCCCTACCCAAAGATGTAAAGGAATGTGAATCACTACCCACTTTCAAAACCACTCTCAAAGAACACCTACGGGGGACTGCAATTCGAAACTGGCCCCTGTAAATGTCCTAACCCAACCCCCTCCAATGTACAGTAAATGACCAAGTATGGTTTTGTCAATATTCCAATGTACAGTTTTGCTTGTACAGTTGTACAGTGTCCAATCACCCACCCACCCCTCCTACCCAACCCCCCCCCCCCCCCCCACCCCACCCACCCAACCACCTCCAATGTACAGTCCCACCACCCCCCCCCAACCCCACCCCACCTACCCAACCTCCTCCAATGTACAGTTTCTACGTCAAATGTATATACTCTCTTCTCTGGACTCTTTTTGTATCACAAACAGTACTGTATTTGCAAATCTGGTATGTCATAAATGTATAGATGTAGCAGTACTGTCTATCTGTATGTCTGTTTTTTTACACATCGGTATCGGTCCGATATCAAGATAGGGCCGATATAATTTTTTTTTTTTTTTATGTTTTTTTATTTTTTTTTTTAGATGTTTTGGCCTTAAATAGTTTCAAAATATCAGTCATTTCTGAAAATAAGTTACAAAAGTAAAAAAATTATGCGTTTTGGAAAATAGCTCTTTATTTGATTATCATAAAAAAGTGTTTTCTATACAGAGATATCGACATCGGTTAATATCGGTATCGGCCAGAACAGCAATATTAATATCGGTTATCGGTATCGGCCACAATTTTCACATCGGTGCATCACTACATATATGTCCTGATGAATTGAAAATGGGGGACCCTGATGTAAACAAGACGAAAGTCTTTTTCTGGTCTGCATCCCCTTAACAATTGTGTGTATTGAGCTGTACTATATTGTACCCATTCTGCAATCTGTTAATAAAGTTTTCAATCAATCAATCAGGCATGCAAGGTGCCAACCTGCTCGTCGGGAGCAGCTAGGGGCTAAGTGTCTAGCACAAGGATGGAACCGGGGAACCTTGAGATTACCAGACGAGCGCTCTACCTCCTGATCCACTGTCACCCCATGTTGTTTGGTTACATACTTGGCAGAACAACAATAAACACAAATAGTACAATGAGACTTGATGACAATCTATGGATGACAATGCTTGACATAACAATAATGTCACCACCGATTGTTCTACACCAGCATAATTGTGTTGCATCCCCTCAATCTAATGAGAATGGAGACAGCCCCCAAGCTGAGAGATGTGAGGTGACAGGGTTTCCGTTAGCCGGTATTTACCGGCCAATGGCCGTCTACAATTTCAATCGGCTGGCCAATATAAATCTTGACGGCGATCGTGGCCGGTAAAAAATAAGAAATAAAGTGACTGACTTGGCTTAGGCCTAGCTACTACATAGACTACTGCCCTGTCCTGTGACGCGTCTCTACTTTTCGTAGCTCCATTTCTGCAGACCCCTCTCTGATTGGTTGAGCCCATTTCTGCAGACCCCTTTCTGATTGGTTGAGCGAAGCCCCTCTCTGATTGGTTGAGCGATTGGTTTAGCTCATCACGCGGTAAAAGGCGAATGTAATTGTAACTGAGGGGTACAATTCCCTGACTGTATTGTTAGATATGATATTTAATACCACTACCTCTTGTACTTTAACTTCTGGCCATCCAGTACATGATATAAGTATGATGAACACTTTCCCACCTGATGAAACGAATCCACACAAATGTACCAAATCGAAGGTTTAATATAGCAAAAGGTATATACAACATTCACTTAATTACATTTATGATTTGAAATATGCACTTTTATGGCAAATGAGTATTCGTAGGTAAATCAACATTGAATGTCCAATCTCTGGTTACGCAGGGAGTAAGTATACAACCTGGAATATTTAGGAAACTATAGCGATGGTACTTAGATGATTATAGCTGGATACACTAAGGGGGGGGGGGTGTCCCGCTGGTTGTAAGACAGTAGGAGGGGGGGGTTAGAGAAGCCGCTGGCGGTATCCCATCTGGCCGACGGTTTCTTGGGAGAATTCAAAGTCTTGAACACGGTGCCCACAGAACCTCGGTCCGCAGACGAATACAGCTGGACCCTCTGTGGACGGTAGCTGCCGGTCCACAACGGAGAGACGTGAGGCGACCTCACTGGTGTAGAGCGCCGTCTCACCTGGAGTCCTCTCCGGGGGGTAGTTCCAACACTCCGCAGTGTTGGCCTTTATCCATGGAATAATCAAAGCACCCAAAGCATAATCCAAGCCGTGGAAGGCTCGCCGTCGTCCGGGTAGAATAATCCAATATACAGGTCCAGTCGCCCTGGCCCGGAGCTCCTCGGATGCAAGCACCACTAGGGGTCTGCCCCGCCTGGTTAAGCGTCCAGATAACGTCAGGAACGATGGGGGTACTGATAACTTTAGAACTCTAACCGAACGATGCACCATACATAAATAGACTATTATTAGCTTAATAGAATACGTCCAACTCGACGGTATAGTGCCAACTATGACTATTCAACTATTAATCTACACGATATCTCAATGCCTATTCTGGGCCAAGTAGGCCTTACTACACCACACGTGCGTCGTGGGGAGGCTTCGCGTCTGTCACTCTGTTGGAGGGTAAAGAACTGGACTAAAAGAAAGTTCTACTTTACTTGCGCCATATATATATGCGCTATGAACATATTCCTGCGCGGAACCGGGGCTTGCCACGACATGTTGGGCGGCACGATTGAACTTGGACCTAGGGGTATGGCAACCTGGCGCCAGGTTCTCGTCCAATGGTAGAATGAAACTATTATGGGCTGTTTAGTAGACTAAAGGGATATTCAGTGCATATTGTACAAGGAATATACAGGGGATATCAAACGATATACAAATACAATTAAATATATATATATAAATAAATATATATATTCGGTTTAATCTGATCCTTCACAACAGTAATGTTATCATATCAAGAAGATAAAAAGAAATGTACTACCAGATTCGCGTATAACGTTATTTCCCGTGACTTTGCGGTTTATTCATAACGTTATGCACATTTCACAACACAGCCAGCTGTCAGAAACTGTACATTGTAACGTTATATAATAACGTTATGTTATTTCGCGGTTTATTCACATAACGTTATTTCACGTGACATGTTCAACACAGCCCAGCTGTCAGAAACTGTACATTGAAGGGGGTTGAATCACTGTTTAGTGTTTACACTCCCCACTTACTGTACTGTAACTGTACCATGACGCACTCCCCACTTACTGTAACTGTACCATGTTCTACATATAACCTCATCTCATGCACCTTGTTGTGTATCCTGTTTCTTTTTCCTCATTATATTCAGAGTTAATTATATTGTTTACACTGTCTTTCTTCTATTATAACCCTGCCCATTTGATGTTCCCAAATCATATTCAGAAAGTATCACAGAGACTTCTATTGACCAAGGAATTAGTTATTATTAGTAAGACACAACTTTTCCGTAGCAATCCGACATTGACCACCAGACTCTCTCTTAAGGCATTAACTGGGTTAATTAATATAAATGTTATATTGTAACTGTCTAGTTACACATTGGTTCCGAAACATGTATGTTCCAGGCTGCAATTAAAACTTTGAATCTGAGAGAGCTCTGGTCAGCGAAGCCGGCGATGCAAGTGATTATTATTGGTTTTTAATGACAAACCAATTACATAATCCAACATATGTGTAAAGGCACACACAACATATTCCAGTTAACGGTATATTTTTTTAATGATTCGTTATGGCGTAATCAATACTTCCATGCGTATAAATTGCGTTCGCGACCTCCATGTTTTGGGGGTATTCATGAGAAAACTCGGATCCGGGATTCGGCTCCCATCCGTCGGGCAAGAACTGTGGGTTTTCAGCCTCTCTCTCTGGAGCTTAACGGAGTTTCGATTCCTGGCTAGAGGCGCTTATCGCGGCTCATGCGCATGCGCACGCTCGGCCAATCAGAGAGGGGTCTGCAGAAATGGGCTCAACCAATCAGAGAGGGGTCTGCAGAAATGGAGCTACGAAAAGTAGAGACGCTCCTTTGACGAGAGAGGGCGAGTGCATTTTCTGGCAGTGACATCACTTTCTGGCGACACAAGTTCAACAACAATCACAAAGCCCTCAGTTGCAGTATAGGCTACAGTAATGACGAGGCAGACATCCCTTTAAATACGAAATTCCATGTTAACAATGAAGCGTTATTGAAGACTCCTCTGACCGATAATTTTCCCTAATCATGTCTTCATTTCTTTATGATCGCACGTGTATTACATGATATGGCCGTTAAACTTTACATTCGGCTGGTAAATTCTAATCTTAACGGCCATGTTGGCCGTCCAGAAAAATGTGTAGTGGAAACCCTGAGCAGTGGTCATGGTTTAGCAGACTTGACGCACTAGCCTGTTCTCCATGCTTGACTTCAACCATTAATGTCAAGTAGAGAATTACAGAGCTATACTCTTAACAACACCATCATGAGTGTTATATGGCTCCAAACGATGGCATTTTCATCACGGCTGAAAGGGGTTACAGTATATTATACTGTCTTCATGGTGAATTAGGTGCTAATTGGGATGAAACCACCCAGCCAGACACAGCTTAATCCAGACGCAGGGAGATGATGAACATAGTCTGCCCCCCCTCCCCACACACAGACACAGACACAGAGGTACAGAGTAGTTTATCTGGACTGACCTGTTTTGACACACCTCTGCTTTATATACTGCACTGGTACAGACCTCTGCAGAAACAAATAAACAACAACTAAGTTCTAAGAGGCTCTAATTGAATGATTTACCTCAAAGTTCATCCAAAGATCCCTTGAGTCACCCTAGTGCTATAAATATGTAAGGGATATTGAACAGGCACAGTTCAATAGCACAGTTTAAATGACTGACGCGGGGGTTGGGAATTGCCAGAGGTGTAGCCAAGTATGTGTGTACTGTGTACGGTTGCTCTCTGTTTCTCCTTACCTCTTGCTCACGGCTGCTATGTGTCCTGTTATGCCTGTGTAGGTGTGTGTTGACTCTCCTTCCCTCTTGCTGCCCATGTCTACCCTCAGTTCTCTGATCCACTACTACCTTAACACATAGAGGAAGTGATTCAACCCCTACAGGGGCTTTTTTTTCATTCAGTAGCCTACATGGACATTTGTAGGACGCATGAACCGGTAATAGGTGCTTCAAGCAACACCGTTCTCTGCCTCTCCCTAATCATCACCTCAAACAGCATTAGCCACATTATCCTGCTTTCACTTGCAAAATATTAACAACAACGAAAGCCACTCCAGCTGCTAAAAAGAGCTATGATCCAGACATAAAAGTCTCAATGCTCCGCTAGTGGCTAGCTGCCACGCTGTTCCGAGATCTGCATCCCACAACTTGAATACTGATCCAGACTAGGTAGTGTGATACCTGCTTGTGCCATCTGAAATTGTTTTGGTGTGACTTGTACTATATGGAATTTGGTATGCCATAGCAGAGTCAACAAAGCATGCTGATTCCTACATCAAGGCTGACGTTTGCCAGGGCGCATGGAGCTAACTAGTAGGACTGCTAGAGTTAGCAAGGGTAGCCGCCTACTCACACCGGTAGGCCTACTAGCATTAGCTAGCTAGTGCAGCTGCCTACTTACACCGGTAGGCCTACTAGCATTAGCTAGCAAGTGTAGCCGCCTACTTACACCGGTAGGCCTACTAGCGTTAGCTAGCAAGTGTAGCCGCCTACTTACATATGCCACAGGCTACTCATGTCGTGGGTCTGGATGGTTTTGAGCTTTTTTTTTTTTTTTTTTTTTAAGATTATTTGAAACTTGTACCTTTCATCACTTCATCTCTTTGCTATGCAGACTTTGTACTTGGTGACACCGTAAGACTTTTTAGGTGCACACAGGAAACATGAAGGCTGAACACTCTTCAGATTTGTTCTTTTGTGCAGAAGTGAGGAGGCGAGCCCATTGAGAGAGAAAGCCAGGAGGGACAAAAAGAAGTAGACATGGATGGTTATATAATGAGTAGGCTGTGTCTGTTTTCCTATATCCACGGGCATGAAAGCTAGATGTACTGACCTTGATTAAGAACGCGGTACCCTTCCAATGATGAGTTGAAAAAATCATAAGCTTCCTGCTCAGCCAGCGTGAAAGCCCCCATACACATACACACACCCACCCACACACACACACACACATGCACGCACACACACTCAATCACCAAAAAGAAATTGTGATTTTCTTCTGGCCCTATCGCACCGTAGTGTAAAAACTGTTTTTGTTGAGTACCTGAATCTAAAGCTGCGTTCTCACCGCACAAGAAGAATGCTTTTGACTAATCCCCAAGGCACTGTTATCAACTGTGATTGAATAGAGCCTCCAATCCCCCAGAAGCTGGGATAACCTTCATCTTTCCCTTTTTTTCTATTTATACATCCCTTCTTCTCTTCTGTAGCCTATGCGTGACTCCTCAACAACAAGGTGTTTCAACTAAATATAATTTTTTTTAAAGAATAAAGACATACCTGTTAACTGTTTACCCCCTTCACATATGCGCACCATTTCCCCCGGTGGGCATGTGGTTCGGGGATATGAAAGCCTTCCCCTTGAAACAAAATGGGAAATTTCCACACCATTTGCTATGCAGCCAATCAGAGCGCAATGACCCAGATAAAGAGTATGATATTGATGGTGACAGCAATAAAGATGTATTTTCACCACAAGCCTCTCTCCTAATTAGAGTGATTTACGGAGGAAATAAAATGGATTTTGACTTGGCGTAGACTGGGCGGTGGAGGATTTAAACAAGAGAGAGTGACAGAGGGGTGCGAATGAGATGCAGAGGGCTGCTGTGGGTTAAGTGACTCCAGGGTCTGAGAATGGGTGGAAATTACCACTGAAATGAGTCAGAGTTTCTGGTGCCTTCCGAGCACAAGGGGTAGTCTAGGTAATTGTCGAAGGTCAGATGGGCGATATAGGGCGACAGTGGCTCAGGAGGTAGATCGGTTGTCTGGTGATCGGAAGGTTCGCAGTTTGATTCCCAGTTCCATTCCAACTCCTCCCGGCAGCGTGTCGACGTGTCCTTGAGCAAGACACTTAACCCCTAATTGGCACCTTGCATGATTGCTTCTGCTGTCGGTGTGTCAATGTGTGAGTGAATGGGTGAGGAACAAAATTGCAAAGCTATTTAGATAAAAGTGCTATAAATGCACCATTTACCATTCATAGTCTACGGTTTGGGGTGTTGTTTTTGCATACTGCATCCTTGAATTATTAATCCCTGAAATTCAGATTATCTACTGTATGTATCTTTCACCGATCCAAGTTGTACTAATAAGTTCACTAATACTGTAAGTCAGTTGCACAGTTGTCATAACCAAGTATTTTCCATGACTGTAGCCTATTTACAGAAATTAGGATCCATGGTTCTCAGTGATCATAAAACAGTTGCATAGATTTCTTTTGCGCTTGATTAACTTGGGAAATGGCTATTAAAAACTGTGATTCCTAGCAACCAATCATACGGTTCACTTTATAGGAAATATTATGCAACTACTTTACGATCTCAGAGATCTGTGGGCTTCAATGTTGCATAAAACGATGATACTAATCTTAGTTTTCACCAGAAGCCTATAACCATATTGAGGAAATTCTTGTTGAACCACGGAGGAGCTCTTTGTTTTTGTCAATGTTTGTTTTGTCAATGTCACAAAGATGGGTCGCACATTTGCCCCAGTCATTAGGACATACACCAGGGTAGCGAGATGAAACCATTGAATTATTAACAGTTTGGGGGAAAAAAATTGGTTATTGCATGGTGTATTTTCAAATGTATATAATCCATAGTGGGATAAACTACAGCATGCTGCAGTTTTTCTGTCACCAAAATGTGCATGCATAAAATATGTCATCATTGTTTAGAAACTGTAAGAAGGTGTATTGAATCAGCACTCTTGCAAGTCTCTCTTCATTGTGATCCTATCATAATGTTCATCATAGCTCCACCCTTTAGGAATAGTACAACGTACTGTATGAGTAGTACAACATCTTGGAAAGGGTGTAGAAAACATGAGAGGGGGAGGTATGATTGTGGTAAGACCGAAGGGAGAGCATGCTACTGTAGCAAGCGGGTCAGCAATCAAAGTGCCAGAAGAAACATTCATGCACGGCCGCACCAAAATATTAACTGCCACACTTCCTCTCTTCCTCGAGGCGGGATGGAATCAACTGCCACATTAAGTTTTCACCGTGGAATGGAAGAGGGCGGGTGTCACCCTGGAGCAATCTGCTGCACTTGTCAGCAGCCAGGTGTTGACATCTAGATTAACCTTGGTTTGCTGCTGGAGTTGGGAGTCCTCTGGATTGCAGTGCCTCATTGGAATGCACATGAGGAGCTCCCGTCATCCAATCCCACGGCTGGAACCCTCCCAGGCACTGTGCCTGTGTCTGTCTTTTCGAATCTGAGGGATGTCTGAGTGCCGTTTGAAGGACTTGGGAAAACGTTAGGCTGGCTCCAGCCTTTAAACCGTAGATGAGTGAATTCTAACTCCTTGACACCTCAGCCGCTCCTTAAGACGTCTTGGAAGGTTGT
Source organism: Notolepis coatsorum (assembly GCF_963971535.1). Classification (NCBI taxonomy): domain Eukaryota; kingdom Metazoa; phylum Chordata; class Actinopteri; order Aulopiformes; family Paralepididae; genus Notolepis; species Notolepis coatsorum. Next base: position 18,040,441 of record NC_140184.1, read on the forward strand.
AGACATGGTGTTATTACTCTTACCTCTGGGAGCTGAACTGATCTGAACCTGCTAGAAAAGGCTCCTGGTCACAGCTAACAGATCCGAGTTAATCGCGTTGACACGTTGACCTTAAGTTATTGTCTGGTCATGTATGCATAATTAAAGGTAACAGCATACAGTAACAGAAGCATAATTATTAGAATACCGGTATACAGAGAATTGTCATGGGTGGAAAGAACATCTTCTTGCTATACATGCCCTTCGTGGTATGGAAATACACAAATGATGGCAATATCATGATATTAGCATATTTGTTTTAAATTGGATTATACAATGGTATAATTTAAAGGTGCTATAGATAACATCCAGCCACTAGATGTTGCACTAGAGCACCAGCATCTCATGTATCTAATCAGGTGCATTCCCAATGTATTTGCTTCCCCAGTGTTTGTTTTGTCTCCATTTTGTTTCCTCCCGTCAGTCAGAACCCGTCCTCCACCATTGGTCCCTGCCATTCCTGCCCCTCCATTGGTGGACTACTATGCAGCACATCACCGATTGGTGGATAGACCACCGCAACACTTCCGGGATTCTGAAATCATGGAGGAGAGAGCGGGGGGAGCAAATTAATGAATGTGGATGAGAGCCTTGATGTACGTGGTTGTAGCTACGGCTGTGAGGGTGCTAGAGACATGATCGAATATATTTTTATACGCCTGAGTCTCCTGAACATGGAGAGACCAATTCCAAATCGATCAGAACTTTCTCGGCCGAGCTTTAGTCACTTTTTCAGAATGTTCCATCAGAGGGGGTAAGCTTGTGGTGGTAATTATAAAATGTAGAATAGACGTAACGTTATCAGTGACGGCCACAGACATACACATGTTTGCTGTCAGGATCCCACAGTTTTCCCTCTTTGTCCTCTCTTTTAATAGCCAGGAGGAGCCATAATCGCCGTTCTTCCTCTTTCTGCCTACTAGGGATTAAAGAAAAACGAATCTCCCGATTGTCTTTTTTGTTCACCGAACAATTCACCACAGCAACTTTTAGGCATGGTTGCTTGTCTTTTGTCGTTTTAAGTACTACGCAATGATACTCCGATAGCCGCTCACATTACCACCACAAGCTTCCCCCCTCTGATGGAACATTCCAGAGTGCGTCTATTCGAAACCCAAACGGTGCATGCTTCCGCGTTCGCGTTTTGCGCACTGATTGGCCACTGATGTTTCTGGTCGCACCAATCGTGTGACGGCAAGTTCTTTCGCCGGTTAAGCTTAGGCACTCTTTCGAAGTTGGTTAAGGTTAGAGTTTGTCTTAGAGCAGGGCGATAGTGTTATGGTTTGTAACCGACCTCAAACGCAACGGCACAGACAGGTAGTTCAGAGTTAGCCAAATACTAGGGCGTATTTATTTACAGAGTAAAAAAAAGGGTAAAGTACAATTATCAAACAAACAGGGAGACTGCCTTCGGCAGAGTCATCTGCGGCTCTGCAGAATCCTCCTGGTGATAGCGGTGGGGAATTGGCATGTGACGTTGTAGCGGCTCTGCAGATACTCCCAGCTTTTACTCAAGGTGGAAAAACGGAGAGAGAGAGAGGTATCAGAAACAGTCCAACGAAACACAGAGGCAGTGTGGTTCCCTCCTCCCTTAGCTGTGTCCAAAACCAATTGACAGTGACCGTCTTCAGTGTTCCCCACAACACACAATTTAGCTGAGTCAGTGCAAACAAAACGAAATCTTCAGTGTCTCTTCAAAAACACACAATCAGAATAATCCAGAGGGGTAACGAAATCTTCAGTGTCTCTTCTAAAACACACAATCAGAATAATCCAGAGGGGTAACGAAATCTTCAGTGTCTCTTCTAAAACACACAATCAGAATAATCCAGAGGGGTAACGAAATCTTCAGTGTCTCTTCTAAAACACACAATCAGAATAATCCAGAGGGGTTTGGTTCCACTCACCCAAGCGCAACGCGTAAAGCGGGTAAACGAGGCGCAGCTCCAAACGGGGAACAAGGTTCTCAACAGCGGTTCTCCACAGAAAGGTCCTGGAGAGAAAGTAGACCAGGAACAGCAACGGGGAAAAAGCAGGCAAATGCAGTTGTATTCCAGAACGACCCGACCTCGATAGAAGGGAAGTCCCAGTATAAGAAGCCTCTGGGGAGCTAATCAAAAACTATGACAGGTGTGTGATGGTAATTGATACTTGACCTAGAAGTGTGCGTTAGGCAACGGACCAATCATCACAGTACTTTAAGAAGCGTGTGGCGGGGAATGAACCAATCCTCACAGATAGAATGCCCGCCCTGATTCCAAACTCTAACCTTAACCAACTTCGAAAGAGTCGCCTAAGCTTAACCAGTGATAAACTAGGCATTAGGTAGTTTGCTGCTGGTCGAGGGTGGAAATGGGCGCGTCATGCGATTGGGCGCACATGTCACATGACCAGAAACGTCAGTGGCCAATCAGATCGCACCAGAAACGGCAGTGGTCAATAAGATTCGAAAAACGCGAACGCGGAAGCATGCACCGTTTGGGTTTCGAATAGACGCTTCCAGAGTGGCTTGCGTGCCTTCAGACTCCTTTGGCAATCTGCGCATGCTGGCTGCTCACTTCATTCACCCTCTCTCTGGCATGTGAGGCCTGTTTGTATTTTGGTGCCTTTGTGTAATTGCCACATGCTCAGGTCATTGAGCAATTGTTTGTACCATGATACGTACATTGTACTTAAAGTTATATATTGTTTTGCTATACGTGTAGTTGGCAGTAGTTTGCTGTCCTGCCATAATACTATATATATGTACCTGTCCTGTATTATATCACTAATGTGTGTTATTCTCTGCTTTTCATGAAGCACTGATGGGGTGAGCTGCCATTTTATTTGGGTATTGTTTTCTCCTGTTTTTGTTAGGTAAGGGTTTAGATTATGGAATGTAATTTTGTTTCACCATAGATTAGGTTGGTTTGTCTTGAAGAATAGTGGTGTTTGTTTGTTGTTTTGACCTTGGCTCACCCTTTAGTTACCTGTGCTTCCTTTTATGTCAATAAATATAATTTTTATTTACAAACCAGGACATCCTTTCCGTCAACCAATGTTTATGTTACTGGCACTGCCCTGTTACCCTTAGAACTCAGGGGTCGTAACAGGTGGAACGAACATCTTCTTGCTATACATGCCCTTCATGTTATGGAAATACACAAATGATGGCAATATCATGATATTACCATATTTGTTTTAAATTGGAGTATACAATGGTATAGTTTAAAGGTGCTATAGATGACATCCAGCCACTAGATGTTGCACTAGAGCACCATCATGTCATGTATCTAATCAGGTGCATTCCACATGTGGAAATGAGAAGTAGGCAGTGTTCATTTTGGCAGCTATTTTAATTTTAGTTTTAGTCTTAAGGCCTCTACATGCTACAGCAACTTCAAAGCAACTGCAACACAACATCAGCACGATTTCAACGCGGTTGTTGCAGAGGGTCTTGTAGACTGTGTTGCGAGGATGTTGCGTACATCTCCCCCAAATCTAATCTAAACAACCGTTGTGTTGATATTGCGTAGCAGTGATTGGTTGGTTAGCGAATGGGGGCAGGGCTGTCATAGAATAATATTGGTCCCGCAGAGAATACCATCCTCCATTGTTGTAGCCAGCCAGTGTTGATGCTAAATAATTAGCGTCACATAGCTGGCCTTTTTCTGAAAACCCAAGCACATATTGTTCCATAGCATACGCCTTCAGTTGATCATGACAAATCCTCTCTTACCTTGACGATTAAAAAGCCTCCATAATTTAGTAAATAAAGCTGTAGCCAGCCAGCTAGCATTGGTGCTATTCAAAATGCTATCCACATTAGCTACATAGCTAACCAACTAAATACAATGGTATCCTGAGGTAACGTTAAATACAACGTTTGCTAGTCGAAATGACTGGACACACACAGGGACAAGTTAAACATCAATCAATTAATTTATTCCAACAGGTAGTTTGAGCTGCATGTGAGCCGAGGTCTTTCTCTCCTCTCCATTGAAAACGAATGACGTTACGTTAGCTCGAAAAGCACAGAAACGGGCGACAGAAGTTAAGCTGCTAGCAACAGACACTATAACACTTCCGGTCGGGGGATTTCAAAATAAAAGAGCGACGTCTAAAAGCACCGGAAATACGTTTATTTTGTACATTATCTAACATTAATTAGATTAGATTAGTTTAGGTTTGTGTTAACGTTAGATAATGTACAAAATAAACGTTTTTACGGTGCTTTTAGACGTTGCTCTTTTATTTTGAAATCCCCCGACCGGAAGTAAAAATAATGCTTCTTTTTCTGCTTGTTATCAATGGGTTGGTTGAGAAGGGAAGTTTGATCTATCTAGGGACATAACTACATCCGGGGTACAATGTTGCATAGGCTGCTCGTCGATGTTGCAGAAGCATAAAGGCAGAGTGTCTGCAACATCGTTGCTTTGTCAATGTTGTGTTGCTGTTGCTTTGCAGTTTCTGTAGCATGCAGGGGCCTTTAGTCATGTGTCAAGTGCTCCTTTTTCGTTTTTATTATATTTAGTCATCTTCATTTATTTTTCGTTTAGTCAGTTTTAGTCAACTAAATGTCTGAGCATTTTAGTCTTAGTCAGTTTTTTTCTCAATTTTGTCTTTTTTGTTTTAGTCTAGATTTAGTAGACAAAAACGGATGCAATTTTTGCCTATTTTTAGTTAATGTACTAAAAAAATTATATTATATAATAATTTTTTTAGTTTTTTGTTTTTACAGCTACTGTTTTATACTGTTTTTTAGTAATAACTAGAAAGTAATGGTATTTATTCAACAACAGATGATTGTATAGATTAGTATTAGTATCATTAAATGACAACTGTGCTCAATGAGTTCACCCACGGAAAGGTTGTTGGCACATTGGTTCCACACGGACATTATACGTTGTTGCACTTGCTTGCAGAAGGCTCCGTTTAGGTTAGCTAGTAGAGGCTCTGTTGTGATTTTTAATGCACAATAAATATTCAACATTCTCTTTTGAGACTCCGCCTCATACTCTTATCATTTGGCACTAAAAGCTAAACATTGTCACCGGTATGGCTGTCCGCAACATGTCATTAATTGTGTGCGAGAGGTTGATCAGTTAGCCACATTAGCGTAAGCTAGGTTAGCCACTAGTTAACGCGAGCTAGATGGAAATACAAACAATGTAACGTTACTGGTGAAAAAGTGATTTACCTTGGAATACTCCTTTGCCAACTTGCTGTACTTTGCTTGCAGGTCTGCAGCTGGATTATGAATAGTCCCAACTTTAGTCAAGGTAACGTTAAGCTAAAACTAGCTTTTCAAATAGCTCTTCAGCTAATGCTAATAACAGAGCTCCCCGTCACACTGCTCTGTTGGGACGATGGCATTAAGAAAAGTTATAATTATTTTGTCTCGTCTTGTTTTAGTCAACAATATCAACATACATGAAGAGAAATGTCGTCCTTGTTTTTGTAAATTACATTTTTGTGTCCTCAGTTGTGGTCAACGATATTTAATAAACTATTTAGTCTCGTTAGCGTCACATGGTCTTCAATAACGTCACGTCTCGTTGTCGTCATGAAAAAAACATTTGTTGACGAAAATTTTTTGTCACCATTTTAGTGTGACAAGAATGTTCAATACTCAGGGTTTGTCGTCCGGTCCAGGGTCAGTTTCACAAGAGGGTATCTCAACCAGTCCAGGGTCCAGTACCACGAACACCTTCTCGCTATTACCTCTCCTCTCAACTACCTCTCACCTCACAGACTCTGTATAACACTCTCTCTCTGCTATCTGCTTCTTCCTCACCTCCACTCAACCTTTCTCCGTCTCTCCTCAGGCTTTAAGCTATGGGTGTCTCTGTGTGTGTGTGTGTGTGTGTGTGGGATGTGGGTGATCACGTGGTGCACAGGTGTGTTCCATCAGTCCTAATCAACTCCCTAATTAACTCTCCTCTGCCCGTGGCAGTAGTATCTCCCTTCCTCCACATAGCCATGGGACGGGGGATGATATATATATGGCAGTAATAATTGTACAGTAGCCAGTACCATTGTAAAATTGAAATTACCATCAAACTACCATGATCTTTTGTAAAGGGGTTATACAGAGTTTTGTTTAAGACCTGCATCAGCCCACAAATGCAGTCCAATGGTTTTACTCTGCATGATTTTAACGTAATTTTAACCCTCTTTATTGGCGAAAAATAAGACACCAAAATAGGACTTATACAAATGATAGCATGTTGGTGTAGCCAATACATTTAAAGTATGATTTTCAGACCTGTGGAAGCAAAGCAAAAGCAAATAGCACCATATCCGTCTAAATATGCGTTTTAGCCGGTTCACTAATCACTCTAATGCAGGGGTTCTCAAACTTTTTTATACCACAACCCCATTTTATTTAGGATTTTTTTTCGCGACCCCACACTTAATGTATCACGTAATTTCAACGTGGAAATAAGGAATATCAAAATAAAAGCACACGTTGTTTAGAAAATTTTATGACAGCACTATGTTATCAATTAAATGAATGAATATTATCAACAAAAGCAATGGAATTGTTTCTGCATACACATTTATAAAACAAGGCATATTTAGCCTAAATATGTTGCCAGAACATGAAAAGAAAATGCGCTCACGTGCACTTTGGCAGAGATCCGCTTCTACTCTGAAAATCCGCCCTCACAGAGGTATGTTGATGCGAAGGGGACACGCTTTATCAGTGCAGCATTACACAACACTTGGTACTCATTCCGGACTGATATCCAGAACTTTGCGAGGGCCTGTCCAGCAGTGGCGGCTCTGCCACTAGGGGCGCAAGGGCGCCGACCCACCTGCTGTTAAATCACAGAAGAAGAAAATAAAACTTTTTAGTTTTTTGTTTTATAGCCCTATAAATAATATAAACATGTTTAAAATGAATAATATTTACTCATTTTAAGTATGTTTGTATTTCCAATGCACAATATAACGTTATTATCTCAAATAAAAAAACACTCGTTTTCCTGAGCAGGAAGTGACATCACGTTTTTTTTATTTTTTCGTATTTCTCGGCCCGGGCTAGACGCGATAGCGCTCTGAGTGCGCGTCACAGTTTGATCGCTGTATCCGTCACAGCCAATCAGTGCATAACGCGTTGTGCGTTGAAATATGACTATTATGTTGGAATCCGGGCGCGATTTGAAGCGGTCTAGCCAGTAGCGTCAAGAATTTTTGTAGCCGCATTTCGCGGAGACGCTCTCTGATTGGCCGACGCCAGTATTTTTTTCCGTAGCAGAATTTCACAGAGACGATCTCTGATTGGCCGAATCCAATTTCTAATGTTCCAATTCTAGCTTATTTCTAGGTTGGTTCCTAGGTTGGTCCTAGGTTGTTTGTCTTAGAGCGTGCCGTGACTGCAAGTTCTTTAGACTGTTAAGCTTAGGCACTCTTTCAAAGTTGGTTAAGGTTAGAGTTTGTCTTAGAGCATGGCGATAGAACGCCAGGTAGTTTGCAGTCTGTTCGAGCGGAAATGGACAAAGGAATGAAGTACTTGTGACTGTTGTGTGGTGCTGCTAACAAGCTAACACTTGGCTAACAAGCTATATGGCGGATGCAGTCTGGACACAGTGGACAGTGGTCTGGAATACATCAACAGTGATACACTACTTTATCAAGGCAAGCCCTCCTGCCCTGGACGTGTCAACTAAACAGTGAGTCTCTCTCTCTCTCTCTCTCTCTCTCTCTCTCTCTCTCTCTCTCTCTCTCTCTCGCGTTTGGATTGAAAATACGTGGATTATGGCTTGTTCAATATCGTCTATGTTTGAATGAATGAATGAATGAGAACTTTATTAACAGATTGCAGAATGGGTACAATACAGTACGGCTCAATACACACAATTGTTAAGGGGATGCAGACCAGAGAAAGACGTTTGTCTTGTTTACATCAGGGTCCCAGATTTTCGATTCATATCGATAGTTTAATAGCTAGCCTTGGCTCGTTTAACAATATGCAAAATATGTGTACAGCCCTGTACTCATACTGAAGTTATCACTATTATTACTATTATTACATCATTATTACGAATCGATTCCACGTCGCGCTGTGTGTGAGAGAGAGAAGGAGAGAGGGAGAGATCTGCCTGTGTTTGGAGACGGGGCGAGTTTTGTTTCTAACTTTTCTATTTATATATTGTGTTTTAAGTTGTGAATTAGAGTCTAGACTATACTTTATTTGACTGGTTGTGTGTTGTTGTAGTAACAGCTGAGCGACTCGTTCATAAGAGCCGATTCATTGCCGTGAGCGTGAGTCGAATCGCTCACGTCTTGCCATGAGTCTGTTGCGTGGTACTGTACATGTTTGCAAAATGTTTGGTATAGCGCCCCTAGTGGCGAAGCACCCACCGGCCGCCACTGCTGTCCAGTGTCCAGTGAACTTGACTTCCAGTAGCTCGTCACACGAAAGATCATTGCAGTGGCAAATCCTTATGGAAGCCAACGGAAGCCAGGCCTCCCTATTAAAATATGAATTAATATCAAATATGAAATATGAAAGAAAAAAAAAATATATATATATAATTCTTTTTTAATATAGTTTACATTCTTTTTCATCTGTGCATCTGTGTTATATTTTTTATTTATTTTTAAATGTCTCCCTCTTCTCCTTCTCACTCCCTCTAACACACTGTCAGACTCACTGTGCTCACTGCAGCTATAGAGGAGAGGAGGCAGGGGGTAGGTGTCTTTCTCCAGCCTCAACCATGTGATTCATTTATGTAGAGTCCAAAACCGATACTAGCCAATCAGATTTGAGCTGACTGCCACACCTTAAAAGTTTAAAACGGGGCTGTGAGCAGAATCATGAGTGTGGCATCCCCTCTGCACACCTCCCCTCTGCACTCTGAAAATTGTATTAACCCATGACTGCTCCCACAGGCCGAATATTGCCCCGATCCTCGCGAGATTAAATCCACGGGTACCTCTCGGCGTGCCGAAGCATTTCCTAAATCACTTCCATCATAGAAAACGAGGGGAAAAGGTCGGCTCGCGACCCTGAAAATGTCGCGTGATTTTAAAAACGCTGTATTAAGTGAGCCTATTATGGGATCCACGCAAGCTTTCTATCGTGGAAACATCTGGGCGTCCAGCAACATTTACTCATTCACATGTAGCCCCGAAAATGCTTAGAAAAGGAAAGTCGAAAGCGTGGAATAAACTCGCCGAAACGGAAAAGTGTCCCACGGGCGCGCCGTGATTCCGATCCGCATGAAAATATTCAGGGCCATAGAGGAGACCGTGGGACACCTTTTGTGTCTCGAATTTGCTCCCACGCGGCGCGCAAAATCGTGCAAGGAAAGATCGGACCAAAAATTAACCAATGCTCCAGCAGTATTAATGACCCTGATGTAAACAAGACAAACGTCTTTCTCTGGTCTGCATCCCCTTCTGTATTGTACCCATTCTGCAATCTGTTAACACTTTAATCGCCATGGGTTAAATTCATAATTTACCATCCCTCACCAGCTCTATTTGTCTATGGAGAAGTTCCCCTTCTTTGCAGGGCTATAACTTTTTAAATTCTATTGCTACATTGCCATTATTATGGCCCATTCAATGTCCTATATGTATTGTTCAGGGTGTAGCAACGTTAAACTTTTTCATTCACATATTCATACTAAAATATGGTCTAAAGTACAGTATAAGTATGTTTTTATCGTTTTCTGCAGCTTTCTTCAGAACGTGATTTATAGCCCTAAATGCATTATATTGATGATCAAATACAGTTTGGTAGGAATCTGTGCGAGATGAAAAATTTCAACTGGACGTACTTCTAGAATGATCTACGTATGATCTGATGATGACCGGATGGGCGGGGGATCGTTTATAATTCCGTGGGCAGCGTTAGATGATTCATCCAGAGTGGGTCATATGTTCATCATAGCAGTTTATATGGAATACGTTAGAAAATAACGCTGAATCTTACCGTATGTTCCTCGCGCCGTTGGACGATCAGCGTGGAGTAGACCGTTTTCGATTATGGGATCTTGATCCTGATGAACCATTTCCAGGTTGTATAATACTATATACGTCCAAATAACGTTGTTTATTGAGTTAGGGCGAGCGATTGATCATCCAGTGTGTTGAGATGGAGTCCGGCTACCGATCGCGAGTGCCCGGAGCACATATGGATGAGCACTTCCTGTTTGGCGCGCTCTCGAACCGCTAGACAGTTGAGTGGAGCTCACCAGTACATCTCAGGGCTCCGGAACGGAAATATGATTTCGATGACAGATTTTGACATCAAAGACGAGTTACGGCGTCTTCGGCAGAATGAGCATGGCTAGGAATGACGTCTTAACTCGTCCCCGGCGATCATAGTGTTAAATAAATAAAAAGAACGTTTTTGACTGGCCGCCGAGCCATACTGTAGTGTACATGGTGACTGCTTGACTTAAAAAAAATAAAAAATAAAAAATGTGGCTTCCCCTGTTAGTCTTGTTTCCATCAGGGTCCCCCATTTTCAATTCATATAGACATTTATGACATACACAACATACATGACATTTATGGCATAGGGACAATAGGTATTTAGTACTGATACATTTGTGACATAAACGGTGTTCAAATATACAGTACTGTTACCCCTAGATCCTGACAGAGTATATACATATGATGGTGGAGGGGACTGTACATTAGGAGGGGGTGAGTGGGTGGGAGAGAGATATACATACGGCGGGGAGGGAATATATACATGCGTGGGGAGGAGACTGTCTATTAGGAGGTGGTGGGGGTTTTGGGCATTTACGGTGGCCAGTTTCGAATTGCAGTCTCCCGTAGGTGCTCTTTAAGAGCGGTTTTGAATGTGGGTAGGGATTCACATTCCTTTACAGCTTTAGGTAGGGCGTTCCACATTGATGTGGCATAATTGCGAAACGTATTTAGTCCCTTGTTTGAGCCGAATCTGGGTTTAACATGATTTGTTGAGCTTCCTCTGGTGTAGTGGTTGTGGTATTCACTGACCTTTGGGAAGTATTTTGACATGTACATGGGTACCTTAGTCGTATAGTGTATCTTGTAGACCAGGCCCATTGCAAGTTGCTGTATTCTGTCGTCTACTCTAAGCCATCCTAGGTTGTCAAAGTGGGCAGGGGTGAGGTGGGTTCTGGGGGTAAGGTCAAGTAGTAGTCTGACCAGTTTGTTTTGTGATGTTTGTAATTTTGTTTTAAGCGCCTTTGAGGTGCTTTGGTACCATGAGGTGCACGCATAGTCGTAGTACCCTTGAATGAGTGCTCCTGCCAGAGTCTTCAGGGTATTCTTGTTTACCAGAGAGGAGATCCGGTACAAGAATCTAGTTCGTTGGTTGACTTTTTTTATTACATTGGATGCCATTTTGTCACAGGAAAGATTTGCCTCTAGGATGGAACCCAGGTAGGTAATTTCGTCTTTCCTTGTGACAATATTGTCACCCACTGCAACTGAGAAGCCGTCGGTCTTGCTGAGTTTGTTATTTGAACCGAAGAGAATGGACTCTGTTTTGCCCATGTGTAATGATAGTTTGTTATCAGCGAGCCATATGCAGATTTTGCCTAGTTCCGAGCTGAGGGTTTTTTCAACCTGCAACTTGTTCTTGTCAGAGACCAGCAGGGCTGAGTCGTCCGCAAACAGGAACAAGTTGCAGTCACAGGCTGACGACATGTCATTTGCATAAATTAGGAAGAGTAGCGGTCCTAGTATGCTTCCTTGTGGAACACCACAGCTCACTGTGAGGGGGGGGGATAGAGTACCGTTTACCTCTACCATCTGTTCTCTCCCCTCCAGGTAGGATTGCATCCAGCTCACTGAAAAGCTATCAAAACCAATTGCTTTTAGCTTGTCAATCAGAATGGAGTGATTGACAGTGTCGAAGGCCTTTTGTAGGTCCAGCATGACCATGCCGCAGTATTTGCCCGCGTCCACCTCTTGTTTGATGTGGTCGTTCAAATAGAGGAGGCATGTGGAGTGGGACGTTCTGAAGCCAGATTGGAATTCGTAGATTAGATTTTTTTCCGCCAGGTACTTTTCGACCTGTTCGAAGACTATTTTCTCCATGACTTTCGAGATGGAGGTAAGAATAGAAACAGGGCGGTAGTTGCCTGGGTCTAATTTGCTGCTCTTTTTGTGCAGAGGGGTCACTCTCGCAAACGTGTTCCTGTTTTATAGAGAGGTTTATTATGTGAGTGATGACTGGGGTGATGGCGGCTGCTGCGTCTCTGAGGAATTTGGAGGGGATGTTGTCATGGCCAGTGGCCTTGTTAGGTTGGAGGGCGCTCAATTTTTTGAGTACCTCATCGGTTGTTACCATTTCAAGTTTGAAGTCGTCTTTGTGGACCCCTAGGTTTTTGTACTATGCTTCTATGTGTTCTACCCCATAATGCCCTGAGTGGGAGGGTAGTTTGTTTACCAGTGTTGTGGCTATGTTTGTGAAGAAGATGTTTAAGTAATTGGCTACATCCAGCTTGTCTGTGATGAGCGTGTTGTCCGTCTTTATGTTTATGTTTGAGAATCTGGTTTTAAGTTTTTTACTGCAGCCTAGTTGATTATTGAGTAATTTCCAAAGTTTGCTGGGTTTGTTTTTGTTTTCCTCAGTTTTGTCGTTGATGAAATTTCTTTTTGCGGTTTTGATCATGGTGTTTATGTCATTTCTTAGTCTGTTTCTTTGAATTTTTTGTTCAACCACGTGGGCTTGGAGTTCACTGTTTGAGCTTTTGGAAAGCTTTGTCTGACTTTTATGAAGTTCAGAGCATTTTTTGTCTCTGGTTTTCATAGCGGCCAGTATTTCAGTGTGCATCCATGGCTCAGCGCGATTTTTAACCCTGGTGGTTCTTATGGGTGCCATGTTGTTGAGTATTGCTGTGAATTTTGTTTTGAATCCAAGCCATGTTTCTTCAACCTGTGTACCACTGAGTTCATCTGACCAGTCCAAGCTCCTCAGTTCTAGGTTACAGGCCTCTCTAGAGTAAGTTTTGAGGTCTCTAGATGTGACTGTTTTGTGACAGCCGGCCTTCTGTTTTAGCTTTTTGCGGGTACAGAAAATCATATAATGATCACTTAACCCGCATGCTATCACCCCTTTATTGGAGATCATGGACTTGTCAGAGGTCAAAATGAGGTCAATGGTGGTTTGTGTCGAGTCACATACCCTTGTGGGTTGGGTGATTAGCTGGCTGAAACCGTGCAGATCAGAAAATCTACTGAAGGCCTTGAAGACGGGTGCTGCTTTACGCAGCATATCCGTGTTCCAGTCCCCAATAAGAATTTTTTCTACCCCCTCCACCCCAGCTAAACACCCATCAAGTGTGTCATAAAAGCCACTCTGTTCTGGCGGTCTATAGATTGTGCCTACTAGTACTGGTTTTGCCCTGTCTAATCCAATTTCAATCCAAACAGTTTCAATTTCATCATGGTTAAGGTCAGTACAGTTGATGTATTTGGTATCTTTGTGTATATACACGCAGACGCCACCTCCATACTGGTTTCTATCCCTCCTGACTATTGAGTAGTTTTCAATTTCAATCTCTGGATCCTGTACAGATGAGTCTAAGGACACAAGCAGGTCTTGTCTGAGGTGGTAATTCCTGAGTATTCTCAGGAAGTAGAGTCTCTGTTGTGCCTTCTTCACGATAACACTGCTGTTATCACTATTATCATTACTGCTATGACACTTGAATTTCCCCAAGGGGATAAATAAAGGAACACTTAACTTGAGAGGCCTTTTATTGCATAATGGGTTTTGTTCTTGATTTATTGTGATGTTTCTTCTTGACTTATTTAAAGAAGACTTGTACAGCCCATGGGGACATTATCTTGTAATTTCCGGCGTTACAAATACATTTGATTTGATTTGACTTTCGTTCTTGCTAAGTGAAGAGCCTCTGTGACTGCTATGAGGGCGGTCTCTGTTGAAGCCTGACTCATTATGGTCTAGGACTCTAGGAGATAGTATATAGATAGTCAGTGCAATACATATCTGTGACTGTGGGGTTTGTGGTTGTGTTTTTGATGAGCGGTGTGACTCTGGCTTGTTTAATTACTAATGTCAGACACCTGTGGTTAACTGCTGGAATTTTGGGGAGGGGATGAAAGGGGATGCAATGCAGCCATCTAGACTGCAGTCAAATACTAGTATACTGCTCACAATTGTACTTCATTGCTATTTCAGAGCTAGCTTGCATATATGACTCACTGAGACATTTCAATTAGAGTATATTTGGAGTTCTTTAGCCCGAGCAGTCCGCCGGCCGACCGCAGATGACATCACATCATAAATCAATCTCTCCAGACTGTATGAAATAATGTTGTGTTTTATTTTCAAATGTAGCCAAGAGTAAAGACCCTAATCCTGTCAAAACAGCAGTCATAGTGTATATTTTCAACAATATGTTTGTTTACCAATAGGAGTGTTATTAGTGAGATTTTAGTGTTCATAATTTAGCGAATATCCGCCATTTTTTATTCGCGTCGCAATTTGGTTTGTAGTCATATGCGGAGAGGATATCCAGAGCTCCCAATGAGCGTTTTAAAATTTTGAAAAACTACATTACACTGCGAATTCCAGCTTCCTGCAAGCAAATGATTCAGGGCAGAATCTTGTTTATTTCTCTTATTTTTCGGGATTATCTACCACAAAACTGAATGTTATTGGCATAGATTGGAGCGCAGTTAGTTTGTCTACCTTCTGTGAATGTTTAGCAACCGCGTTGCAATCCGATTAAAAATTTTTTGGCGGACCTGTCTAAAATAAATTATTATAATTACTGTATTTACAGTAGATTTCATTCACGGTTCTTGGCTATAATAAGGTAATTTATAGGCCTGATATTCTATAATATTTCAAATAGCATGTGTCCGGATGGCAGAATTCAGTACTGTATCTACAAAACATTCTGTTTAATCATCTCCCCTTTATTCATTTGCTTAGATTTCATGTCTGGTCATTTTTAGCATGGTTATTCACCATAAAATATGCAAAAAAAAATCATAATCTCTTTACCTAATATTTTTATTCTATCCTGACATTTTTCAGTTGGAAGGGCAGTCTATATGCGTAACAGTAAAAAAAATCAAAAAAAAAAATCAAAAAGGGCACTTTTTTGATGAGGCTCAAAAAGGCAGGTGCTCAGGCACCCCTTGGCCTCTATGTGTGTGTGTGTGTGTGTGTGTGTGTGTGTGTGTGTGTGTGTGTGT
Source organism: Notolepis coatsorum (assembly GCF_963971535.1). Classification (NCBI taxonomy): domain Eukaryota; kingdom Metazoa; phylum Chordata; class Actinopteri; order Aulopiformes; family Paralepididae; genus Notolepis; species Notolepis coatsorum. The sequence goes on from NC_140184.1 coordinate 18,055,648, forward strand.
GTGTGTGTGTGTGTGTGTGTGTGTGTGTGTGTGTGTGTGTGTGTGTGTGTCTGTGTGTGTGTGTGTGTATGTGTGTGTGTGTGTGTGTGTGTGTGTGTGTGAGAGTGAGAGTGAGAGTGAGAGATAGATAGATAGATATATAGAGAGAATGCATTCCTTGTAAGCTATATTTGCACAATATTCATGATCAAGATCATGTTGTGACAGATGTGCAATGTAAATATTGTAGCAGGGGGTTCCTGCAGGAAGGAATACTAATAAATAATAAAGGCTAAAGAAAAAAAGAAAAGATAGATCTACTCCTCATGCAGTGCGACTGCTAAAAGCAGGAGAAATCCAAATTCATGGTATAATAATAATAATAATAATAATAATAATAATAATAATAATAATAATAATAATAATAATAATAATAATAATAATAATAATAATAATAATAATAATAATAATAATAATAATAATAATAATAATAATAATAATAATAATAATAATAATAATAATAATAATAATAATAATAATAATAATAATAATAATAATAATAATAATAATAATAATAATAATAATAATAATAATAATAATAATAATAATAATAATAATAATAATAATAATAATAATAATAATAATAATAATAATAATAATAATAATAATAATAATAATAATAATAATAATAATAATAATAATAATAATAATAATTAATAATAATAATAATAATAATAATAATAATAATAATAATAATAATAATAATAATAATAATAATAATAATAATAATAATAATAATAATCGATTGGATTTATATAGCGCTCTTCATGACACCCCAGTGACCCCAGAGCGCTTACAGAGTCCATTATTCGTTCATACCATACCGGTGGTGGTAAGCTACAATTGCAGCCAGAGCTGCCCTGAGGCAGACTCACGGAAGCGTGGCAAATAATCATCGCCTACGGCCCCTCCGACCACCACCAACATTCATTCACATGCATACGAGGCAAGTAGGTTAATCCACCTAGTGTTAATCTCATAGTGTTAACCTCATAGTGTTAATCCACCTGGTGTTAACCTCATAGTGTTAATCCACCTGGTGTTAACCTCATAGTTAGTCCACCTAGTGTTAACCTCATAGCGTTAACCTCATAGTGTTAATCCACCTGTAACCAGTGTCGTATTGCTCTGTGTTGTGTTTCGATTCAACCCCTGTAAACACATCCACCGCCATTCACGTTGTACGACGGGTTTGCTGGTCATGCAAATTCCACCAAATCACGGCGTACAACGTTATTGACATCATATTTAATTTTTTCGCCATTGCATTCATAACTCCGCCACCCATCCTCTGCTGATATAGTGGGAGCCTGCACAACAGTGCAACGCTTCAATACCGCCGCTTGGTGGATGATTGGGCGAGTTACAACCGGAAATGGATCTTGTGATCTCTGTGCATCTGGAAAATCCGTCCGGCACTCACATAATGTTGCGGGACTACAGACACACACTGGCGTGCATGGATCGCTCCCATAACTCAATAATCTATATGATTTGGGCGTTTATTGCGCCATACAAACCGGAAATGGATCTAGTCAATCGGCATCAAATAATTGGGATATTTTTCCTCCAGTCTTATCGGCGAACGGTAAGAGGACAGTAACGTTATTTTCAAGGCGATTGTACATTTCTTTATTTACAAACCATCTGATCAATAAATCAACCCATACTACATAAAGCATTTACTGACGATCACGGAATTATAAACGACCCCCCCCCCCCCCGTTCATCCGCACATGACGAGTCATAACGTTTAGGATCATGTACAGTTGACATTTTTAATATAGCGTGTATCGCCAATAAACGGCAGTTGATAATCTATATATGCGTTTATGCCTATAACTCACGTTCTACGAATTACTGCAGAAAACGATAAAAACATACTTATATTCTAGACGGTATTTTTGGAAGAATATATGAATGAAAAAGTATAACGTTCCCACATCCTGAACGATAGATAATCGATGTTGAATGGGCCATAGTAATGTCAATTTAGCAATACAATTTAAAAAGTTATAGCCCTGCAAAGAAGGTGAACATCTCCATAGGCTTAGAGTGGTGGCAGAGATGGGCATGAGAGGGGCAAACTGTGTGGCAGTTAATGTGTTAAGGGATCGCCCTGAGTGGGAGTTGAACCCCGGTCTCCCGCGGCGCGGGCGGCATCACAGACCACTAGACCAAGAGGTGAATGCACTTCTTGGTAATGTGTCTGGATGCCTCTGGGGAGTGAGTTTACTTGCGTGAGGTACCGCTTAACGTCCACAGCCACTTCACTACACTGTCCATCGTGACTGTGGATAGACACGCGGTACCTCCATTACACTCACCCCCCTAAACTCACTCCACCCAGGGCATCCGGGTCTATCGGCACCATAGCTCCATGACCATCTCCAACGCAATAATATCACAGAGAAGTTCCAGTCTGGCTTCCGCACCGCCCACAGCACTGAAACAGCACTCGTCAGAGTCACCAATGACCTGTTGATGGCGGCTGATGCTGGCGGCTGATGCTGGCTCCCCTTCACTCCTCATCCTGCTTGATCTAACCGCAGCCTTCGACACCATTGACCATCAAATCCTTCTCAAGCGTCTACTGTCCATTGGACTCTCTGACTCCACCCTCAACTGGTTCCAATCCTACCTCTCCGACAGAACCGAGTACGTCTCCCTGGGAGAAAAAAAATTCCGGAACCTCCCTGTCACCTGTGGTGTCCCCCAAGGTTCCGTCCTCGGCCCGTCATCTTTACCCTCTACCAGCTCCCCCTCGGCCATGTCATCAGCCAGCATGGAATCTCTTTCCATTGCTACGCTGATGACACACAACTATACATTAAAACAGACTCTCCCCCCTCTGCACCCCTGCCATCACCACCCCCACCATCTGCAGCCCTGCCATCATCATCCACCCTCACTTCTCCCCCTGCCTGGAGGAGATAAAGTCGTGGATGAAATCAAACGTCCTACAGTTAAACAGCTCAAAAACAGAAGCCATCCTCATTGGTACCCCCCACCAGATCCAATCTTCCCCCATCAACAGCATCTCCTTCTCAGGCTATGACCTTTCCCTCTCATCCACCGTCACCAACCTTGGTGTAAAAATGTACCCCCACCAAAATTTCGAGACCCACATCAAACACATTTGCAAAACCTCCTTTTTCCACCTCAGGAACATTTCAAAAATCCGTTCCACACTCACCCTCCCAGATGCTGAAAAACTGGTCCAAGCCTTTGTCTCCTCCAGGCTGGATTACTGTAATGCACTTCTCATCAAGATTCCTAGCAAGAGTCTCCAGAGGCTCCAATACATCCAGAACAGCGCTGCTAGGATCCTGATGAGAGTGCGTAAGTACGACCACATCACACCCATCCTCCACTCACTTCACTGGCTCCCCCCCACCACCCGGACTGAATACAAAATATCCCTTCTGACCAGTGATGCCGGTAACGCGTTACTAAGTAACGCGTTATTGTAATCTGATTACTTTTCCCCGAAAATAGTAATCTAACGCGTTAATCTTTAAAAGCCAGTAATCTGATTGCAGTTACTTGTCCAAGTGGCTGTGCATTACTATTTCGTTACTATCTCATCATAAATTCATAATGCAGGCGGAATGCAGTATTTTATTTCGTTTTCGACAGTCAAAAATACATTTTGAGCTGTTTTTCTTATTATTATTATGGAGTGACGTGGTGTGGCAGTGAAAGGGTTACACAAGAATGTGTCCCCGCGGCGTGACTGGACTCTCTGTCTGTGAGTGACTCTGCTTTGGCCCAATCACATTCCCCATCCACAGTCTGCGAATCAGAGGCAGAGTAGGGCGGGTCTTCACAGCACGTCATGTGACATATGCGCCAATCGTGTGACAGCAGGGCTCCATTGTTATGTTCGTCTGAGAATTCCACCCCAAAAGTAAAACGCTTGTCTAAACGAAGTGAAACCGCAAGAAGACGTTTTGCGGTTTCTGTTCAGACTTCCACTCCAAAACGCTCGTTTAAACGTAGCCTCAGTCAAAATACTGTCTACCGCTAAAAACAGCACATCCAATTGCATTGAAAGCATCTGGAATCACAACACTAGGCGACGCTTCGAATAGGTACAGGAGGACTCGGAGGCCAGCCAAACAGCAAAAGAGAGATTGATTGATTGATTGATTGAAAACTTTATTAACAGATTGCAGAATGGGTACAATACAGTACAGCTCAATACACACAATTGTTAAGGGGGATGCAGACCAGAGAAAGATTGTTTCTTTCCCTATTGATTAATGTATATTTGATGGTGGCAGAGCAAAAGCTCTTATTTGCCAGATTTACAGTTCATTTACATGTTAAAGAGAGACTGATTGTATGTTTATAGAGAGACATTTATAAAAACAATTTAATAGTTACAGTTGATATAATTGAATAGTTCAGCCTGCATTTGTTAGATGTGAATAGATACACTGGTGTTGTACAACCACTGGCTGGCTGCTCTAATGCTGTGAGCATCATAGACTGTTGCTTTACCATACTTGATGGTACAGAAGCTGAAGCACTAGTTTAACAATTTACGTTATGTGCAGAGAAACAAGTTAAAAACTATTTATGCACTTTCAATAAAGCGTTTAAAAAAACTGTTGGGGGAACGACGACGACTTCGTAACCTAGTTACTTTCAAAGTAACTAAGTTACTCTGATAATCAAGTAATCAGTAAAGTAACTTGGATTACTTTTTAAAGGAGTAATCAGTAATCAGTAATCGGATTACTTTTACAAGTAATCTGTGGCATCACTGCTTCTGACCCATCAATGCATCCACGGAAATGCTCCTCCCTACCTCAAAGATCTCCTCACCCCAGAACTCTCCACCTGTAACCTTCACTCCGCCAACACAAACCGCCTCCTTCCCCCCAGGACCAAGCTCCGCACCATGGGCGACCGGGTCTATGCTTTTACCAAACGGTTCGTGTTTCCGCGTTCCCGTTTTTCGCTCTGATTGGCCACGCACGTTTCTGGTCATGTGACATGTGCGCCCAATCGCATGACGAGCAGTGTCTTTTCCGCGTCGAACAGCCTGCAAACGACCTAATGCCTAGTTTATCACTGGTTAAGCTTAGGCGACTCTTTCGCAGTTGGTTAAGGTTAGAGTTTGGAATCAGGGCTGCCGTTCTATCGCCATTCTCTAAGACAAACTCTAACCTTAACCAACTTCGAAAGAGTGCCTAAGCTTAACTGTCCAAAGAACTTGCCGTCACACGATTGGGCGCACATGTCACATGACCAGAAACGGACCAGAAACGTCAGTGGCCAATCAGATTCGCAAAACGCAAGAACCGTTTGGTAAAAGTAATGAGGTGACCGGGCCGCGTGTATGCTTTTACCAACGCAGTTGTCTTTCCGGGTTGCGCTCTGATTGGCCACTGACCTACACGCGTACGCCCCCCTCGCTATCGCCTTTGGGGCGTGAGATATGAAGACAGATTTAACTGGCCATATATAAAACTATTTTTGCACAGGCGAGGTTATTGTCTGTGGCTGGCATGCAGAATGTGAAGCTGTTACCTTAACACTTTGATCGCCATGGTTAAATTAATAATTTACCATCCCTCGCCATCTCTATTTGTCTATGGAGAAGTTCCTCTTCTTTGCAGGGCTATAACTTTTTAAATTGTATTGCTAAATTGACATTATTATGGCCCATTCAACGTCCTATATCTATTGTTCAGGGTGTAGCAACGTTATACTTTTTCATTCACATATTCATACTAAAATACGGTCTAAAGTATAAGTATGTTTTTATCGTTTTCTGCAGCTTTCTCCAGAACTTGATTTATAGCCCTAAATGCATTATATTGATGATCAAATACAGTTTGGTAGGAATCTGTGCGAGATAAAAAAAAATGTCAACTGGATGTGCTTCTAGGAGTTACTACGTATGATCTGATGTTGACCGGATGGGCGGGGGGTCGTTTATAACTCCGTGGGCAACATTATATCATTCATCTAGTGTGGGTAATATGATCATCAGAGCAGTTAGTAAAGAACACGTTGGAAAATAACGCTGGATCTTACCGTATCTTCCTCGCGCCGTTGGGCGATGAGCGTGGAGAGGAGATATTCCTATTATGGGATGTATAAATACCCGATCCATTTCCAGGTTGTATAATAGTATATACGTCCAAATCATGTTGTTTATCGAGTTATTTGCACCGATCGGTGTTCACTGTGTCAAGATGGAGTCCCACTAACGATAGCGAGTGCCTGGACGAAATATGGGTGAGCACCACTTCATCCACAGATCACTTCCTGTTGGGCGATCTGCCGATCGGCCACCAGATGGCGCTCTTGAACCGTTAGAGAGTTGAGTGGAGCTCAGCAGTATATCTCAGGTCCCCGGGGGAGAAATATGATTTCGATCACAGATTTTTGAAATATTGATATCAAAGACGTGTTACGGCGTCTTCGGCAGAATGAGCATGGCGGGGAATGACGAGTTTCGGCGTCTCCGGCGATTAAAGTGTTAAACAGGTATAAATGCGCTTCATGTAGCACGCTATGACTGGTGTCATGGCTCTGCTTTGTCATTGCATCGTATCAGGGGTGAGGGGTCATGAGGGGGTGAACTGATAAACCCTCCCTCCCCTTTTTTCTGATTGGTCAGGGGGTTGGACCTCCTGTCCTTCGGGCTTCCTGTCACGCTGTTGGGTCAGCGAATCACAGGGTAGGGAGAGGGGGGGGGGGGGGAGTTCCCTGGTCCCACGGCATATTTAGGCAGGTGGGTCACGGAATTCCACCCGCCATAGAGTACGTCACTGGGCGCGTTTCTATTGGTTGTGAGACTTCTGTGAGTTCTTTTCAGGCTCCATGTTGTGGACCTCTGTTATTGTCAAGATGAGTTATGCGGTGCGTGAGAACTTAAAAAGAAGTTCGGCTCTGCGCTCTGTTGCATATGTCTTGAGCTTTGGTCACGTAGCTCAATGTTACATATATCTTTTCAATTATTACTCACCTGGGAAGTCTCTCTGGGGTTTCCTGTCTCCTCTCTTTTATACAGGGCAGGGTTGACAGGGGTGTTTTCCCTCGGACGCGTCATATGGGACCCATATCTGTGTTTTGGCCAGCTTCCTGCCGCTTTCCTAGGCGGCTTGGAGGGTACGTTATCTGGGTTCTTGTTAGAATTACCATTGATATGTTTTGGGTCTCGACGTGTACATAGTGCTGGACCTGGGTGCTTCTGTGTGGAACCACGCATGGGCTTGCACGCCTTGGTTGCTCATCATTGAAACAGCGTTTTTATGGGGCAACTAGGATGGAGTTTATCTCTTCCCAGCGCCAGTGTACTGGGTTAGTCTCGATGAATTCTCGTTCATCTCTGGGGGGAGATAACGGAATAGATCAAAGCATTGGCGGAGGGGTCTCACGCCTTTGGGGTGGGCCACCGGGTGCGGCTTGGTGGCGCCCTCTGTGATGTTTTAGATCGACACGCATACCTACCCCCCTCCTGGGACTGGGGATGGCGGCGTGATTAGGACACGGGACTGGTTCTGGTCGCGCCGGACCAGGTCAGTTAAGCCGTTGTCCGCCGGAGCGCAGATCTGCTGAGGGACTTGTGCTTGTGCCGGGTCGGCCCGGGCGTTGCAGGGTTTGATGTTATGGAGGTGTTTGTGGTTATGTCACTGCATGTTATCCTTCACTGTTGCTTGGTCCATATTGTGTTGTACCTTGCGCTGTGCTAAAGGAGCCTGGTCCTTCTCCATTCTTTTTTGCCCCTCTCTTCTCCTGCTTGGCGGGGCTGGGAGGGGGCTGTCGAGGTGGTTCTTGTACCCCTCTGGCATCCCTGTGTACGTCCCGGTCCGCCGGGCCCAGGTCCGGACTCGTCTACCTGTTGGCCTGGTTAACCCCTTCTTGAGAACTGAAACACTTGTACTGCTGTATAGCCGGTGTATACCCGCAGTTGTGTTTTGGAGTTTTTTCTTGGGGGGGTTATAGGAACAACCGCCTCCTGTTAGGTGGTGGTTGGTTTCCAGGTGTGTTGGTAGCGGAGTCGACTCTCGGGTTAGGCCGGGCTTGACCCCGTCTGCCTGCGAGTGTGCCCCCGCACCTTTCATGACGTCTGCCAATCGTGTCTGCCTTCTCTGCCTCGGCCCCTCTAGAGGGTGTTTTTTTTGTGTGGAGGCTGCGACATGGTGCACAGCATACCGAACGGCCCTTCTGCCGGGGTGCTGTTTTCAGCAGACCCCTTAGGCGCCTGTCTAGTCCGCAGTGCTCCAGGAACAGGTTGAGTCCTTTTGACCTGTTGCATGGATTGAGGGATCAACCTTTTTGGGGGTTGTCTCCCCGGTGTGCTGCCTGGTCCCGCTGTGGGGTTGTAGCATCTTTGAGTGCTTCAGGGCGGCGTGCTGTAGGGGGGAAGGGCCTGCTCTTGGATGGGCCCTGTCCGATACGCTGGCGATGTGGGGGGTGATGTCACTAGTGACCGCCTGGTGGGGTCTTGATGCTGCGGCGTCATTGGCCTCACCAGGCCCCCTTTTTCCGGGGGGTCCTGACCCCTTCCTGGGGCTGGGTCCTCCTTCGCGCTCCGCTGCTACGGCCTTGCCATGGGGTTGGGTTCTTAACCTTGACCCCGTGATATTAGGGATTGTAAAGGTTTTTTTTTCTTCCTGTTCGTTCCCTAGTGGCATGTGGGTTGTGCGCCTGTGTAGTCGTGGGTTCTTCGTGGGAAGGTAAGTCCCGCGATCTGCTCACCCTGTGCGTTTGAGTTGCTAAACACTCTTCGCACAGTCTGATCCAATTCCCTCCCGTCCTCCACTAGGGGGGCCCGGGGGCTCGGGTCCTCCCCGGTTCTGATGGTTGTGGGGGGCCTCAGCGGGTACATTTGTCGAGCTTCCGCTCTGCTTAGCTCTGTGTTCCACTAAGAGCGCAGAGCGTAAGCTATACGATATATAACATACGGTTATCCTATAACCATAGTTATATGAGTATAGCGAGCGCTCTGCGCTGACTCACTGAGGACCCCGTGGTCTTCGCCTTCGGTGGTGAAAGACTTGGGAAGGAGCTGTTAGTATGGCCACATCCCCGCTTATGTAGAAGAGCGGATGGGGGTGTGGCCAGGCGGATGGGTGTGTACATGTGAAGACATTTATTCAGTATTAGACTGGATATGGATATATTCCACTAAGAGCGCAGAGCGCTCGCTATACTCATATAACTATGGTTATAGGATAACCGTATGTTTTATTTCCACCTCTGACCTCCAAGTCATACGAAGATGGTATTTTGGAATTCTGTATCCTGTGCTATAATGTTGCATCTACTATTGGTATTTGGAGTTAGTCTACCCCGCACTTAATATGTGTCAGTCTCCTTTTATATTTGTCTAATCACCCTATAGATTGCCATGTTTGCTCATCATTATTGCCTGTGAAGAACCCAAGGCCTTAAACATGACCTGTAATGGCTTTTAGATCTCAGATGGTGATGTGTGATGTAAGGATTAAGAACCAATGAGGTGAGTGTGGTCGTTAATATTTAGGCACTACTCTGAATCCAACAAGACAGTAATTCCAGTCTTCTCAAGTCTCAGCTGAGGGGAGTGTGTGTGTGTGTGTGTGTGTGTGTGTGTGTGTGTGTGTGTGTGTGTGTGTGTGTGTGTGTGTGTGTGTGTGTGTGTGTGTGTGTGTGTGTGTGCGTGCGTGCGTGCATGCGTGTGCGTGTGTGCGTGTGTGTGTGTGCACGTGCGTGTGACGACGTGTGTGTGTGTGTGTGTGTGCAAGTGTATTTGCATGCATGTTGTCTGTGTGTGCACATGCTTGCGTGTGTGTGTGTGTGTGTGTGTGTGTGTGTGTGTGTGTATCTCGGTACTGTATTATGACAATTTTGCATAAACTGTAAATCTTTTTTTTGCAACTTTAAGACTTGGACATTACCATAATTCCCCAGTGTGATGATTCTGCAGCAGTGCATCATACTCTTAGAAACCACGCCACCCTAAAAAAAATTATAATAAAAAACACAAAGCAACACCTTCTCATGAGGACCGATCTGTTATGCGTTATCAGTTGGCCTTTCTCTGGTAGACTGATATACTTGCATTTATTACAATCAAATCATCATTGAAATGATTTATGTACAATCTTACCGCACATAAATGATTTAATCTGTTTGTTTTTTTAATCTTTGTCACAAAAACAGGAGGCTCTCATTTGTCTCAGCTCACGAAGTAAAAAAAGAAAAAAAAAGGAGCAATTTTTCCTCTGTGGAGTGATTTATATATAGAGGCTCCTAAGAGGTTCTCTGTTCGCAGCGATATTACTTTCTGCATATTATTTATTCAGGATGCATAACCTTTAGGTCCCATTATCTTTTGGAGACTGAGCTATTTTCACGTTGCTTTCACATGTAGCCAGGCCCAACATAGAAAGCGAGGGCAGAGGCCTAATAACAATAATAATAATAATAATAATAATAATAATAATAATAATAATAATAATAATAATAATAATAATAATAATAATAATAATAATAATAATAATAATAATAATAATAATAATAATAATAATAATAATAATAATAATAATAATAATAATAATAATAATAATAATAATAATAATAATAATAATAATAATAATAATAATAATAATAATAATAATAATAATAATAATAATTATAATTATTATTATAATTATAATAATAATAATAATAATAATAATAATAATAATAATAATAATAATAATAATAATAATAATAATTATTATAATTATAATAAATTAAATTTGTAACGCACTTTATATTTGTGAAAATCTCAAAGTGCTACAGGAGATAAAGATAAAAAGTTAAATGAATAAAACAATTAAAATGAATAAAACAACCAATGAAATGGGAGAACATAAAAAAAAAATTATAATAATAATAACAAAATGAATAGAAGTAAAAATAAAAGTAAAAGAATAATTCTGGCAGGTGGCTGGGTGGCACAGCGGACATTGCGCTCGTCACCAACGCAAGAGACACCGGGTTCGAATCCGGCTGTCTGCGTTGCCTCCGGCTTGGGCCGGCCGCCATACTAACTTAATTGGCAGAGTTAGCGGGTGGAAGTCAATAAGTGGTAATCTGGACGTTGTCGACAGCGACTCCTACAGGTCGGTTGGGGGACGCCTGCACAGCAGAGACAGGAAATGGCGGGGGTAGTGTGAGCCTCCCACACGTTACACCTCGCCAATGAGAGTCCGCGCTGGCACGTGAAAAGATGTGACAGGCTGCCTCCTCGTGTACCGGAGGGGACATGAGATGCAAGGCTTCTATCCTCCCTACAACCGGCCAGTGGGGGGCATATGCGTGCAACGTTCAAGACAGGGGAGGGGAGAATTAGCACAGCGAAATTGGGATGGGAGAAAAATAGAAAAAGAGGAGAAAAAGTGGATAAAAAAATAATAATAATTCAGGCAAAAGCCTTGTTAAAAATAAATGTTTTTAGGCCCCTTTTAAAAGCCTCAACGGACTGTGGTGCTCTCAGGTGGATGGGGAGAGCATTCCACAGTCTGGGTGCGGCAGAGCAGAAGGCTCGATCGCCCATGGTGTGCAGCTTAGTCCTGGGGGCTTTGAGGAGGTAGGCTGTGCCGGAGTGGAGGGAGCGTGAGGAGGGAGACCTTGTACTCGATCCTGTGTTCCACGGGGAGCCAGTGAAGTGATCTGAGGGTGGGGGTGATATGGTCATATTTGCGCATCCTCATCAGGATCCTAGCAGTGCTACCGTTCCTGGATGGTCTCTCTCTCTCTCTCTCTCTCTCTCTCTCTCTCTCTCTCTCTCTCTCTCTCTCTCTCTCTCTCTCTCTCTCTCTCTCTCTTCTCTGCCCTCACATGCATATTAAGGAAGGCTTTTATGAGAATCGGCTACACATGTAATAATATTATGTATGTAATGAACTGATTCAAGTCACAGGGTCTACAGTGTTTTTCTACATGATGATGATATTGCTTATATTTCTTTGAGCTGCCTTGCCTGTTTATGTGCGTGTGCGTGCGTGCGTGTGTGTGTGTGTGTGTGTGTGTGTGTATGTGTGTGTGTGTGTGTGTGTGTGTGCATTTGCAGTGCGGCAACAGCCACCACCTGGTAGAATTTATTTGTATATATATCTCCGCTGCTCATATTGAGTATTATATGCCTTGAGCGCTAATTTCATATCACCAAACCAGGCATTGTACAGCGATTGAATTCAGACAGTTTTATTTATTTCGCCTCCATCTTCCATTGTTTGTCTGCATTGAAATCCACGGCTCGCCGCCACTCCTGCTCGGGACACCTCTTCATGTGCCACAGCTAAAACCACGTCATGAATAAACATGCCGCTTCTCCAGACGACATCGACGTTTTACACGCATTTAAAGAGGGGGGGTGCCTGTTCCGGCGCCTCCTGCCTTTTCGAGCCAGTGAGTTTAGTGACAGGGTCATGACTGCAGAGGCCGTAGGATCAAAGTAACAGCTACACCCGAGAACCCTACGGAAGCCTCCTTACTACTTGTCAACATGTCTCATGTCAGAGCCAATCACGTTGGCTGTAGGATCTCTGTTGAGTTAATATAACACCAGAGACAGAGACACCGAAGCACCCTTGAAGTGCCGGGAAGAGCAGCCGGTTTCCGTTCGGCGCCCATGTTAACTGATTGGACTGTACATACCGGCCGCGCCGCAGCCGGCTAGCGATCCTCAGCAATAGTTTTGGTGTATTATCTCTGCGAGCGTCTCTATATGTGATTGGAGCAGAGGAGCAGGATCTCTTGTTGACTGGCGCCGGGAAATTGCTTCTGGTGTGAACAGCCAGGCTCCTGCTTGCTCCAGAATTGACACTTCATGGCGCTTCAGCGTCTGTACCCGGACTTACTCTCTCTCTCTCTCTCTCTAGTTAGGCTGAATCTGGACTCCTTGTCACAATCACGGCGAGAGCCTTGCTCACCCCTCCTCCTTCCACACCCTTATATGGGCAGCATCCGACCCCAGCATTCCCACGCTGCCAGAGGGACGTCAATCAGCGCGGCTGTGAAGGATTCCCTCATCAACAGCCCCTACATCTACCCACAGATCCTGTCACCCATCGTTGCAGTGTTAACCTAACAACCTAGGACCACCTCTCCCGAGCTACGCCGTCTCCTGAGACACCACCCACCTGGACGCTCCTGTGCTGCACGAGGAGTGCACCTGCTCGCGCTTATTTGCACATTCCTGTACTTGCATACCGCTGCTGTCGGGACAAAACCTCATAACTCCATTTTTTTAATATTTTTTTTATTATATAAATCAACTCCGTAGATCATCCTCCATATGTGTGTGTGGGTTTTACAAAGTTTAAACAATGGGAAAGCATTAAACCGATCATCTGTCTAAACCTCCTAACTCTATTCACCCTTAAATCTGTGTTCGTTTTTTTCATCTGCTGAAAAGTTGGGTTTTTGGAGTTATGAGGTTTTGTCCCGACAGCAGCGATACCTGACTGCTTGGTGCCTACATTAAAACCAACCTAAACGCTCCATCCTCTCTCCTCCTGTGTTCTGCTATTGGGCTCTGCCACTGCTGCCCTAACACTCCTGGGAACACCTGCCACACCTCAGTAGTACACACTAGTTGGGCCTTACGTTTAAGATCTATAAGATATTTAACCAAGTTCTATGTTTTGTTTTCTTTTTATTTCTTTGTCTGTGTTTGTGTGTATGTGTGTATATGTGTTTGTATCAGTGGAGGTTATTGCATGACTACTAGTGAGGCAGTGCTTCACTAGTATACAGACAAAAACATATATATATTTTTTTATTAGAAATGTTTTCCTCTGTGAAAAAAAATGTCAATGATTTTTAATTTTTTTTCAAGTGATACACAGCTCCCAATCACTTACATTGGCTAGGGAGGCAACTTTCCTTTGTAGCCTCACTAGCTAATGTAAGTGAATGGCAGAGAAATAGGACCTTTGATTGGACAGTAACTGGTCTAAGTACACGCCCAGTGAGGCTAAACCTCACTCATACATTTGAATGGGGCTTGAATGATTGACAGTTCTGACACTTTTTTTTACACCAATCAGAGAACACCATTTCCTATTTCCTGCTTTTAGAGGGCTTGGAGAGCCCAGTCGCCTGTAGCTGTTCCGCAACTGTAGCTATTTCCGGGGTAGGCCTGATTGGCCCCGACAGGCACGTGACCGCCGCGGCCACGCCCCGCGGCACCCCCGCGATGCGGCAACGAGGCTGCTGTGGTTCACAGGCGCTTTCCGCCTTCAACGCCATCAGTCATAATAATATCATCAGTCATCTCTAATAATATTAATCACTGTTCAATGTACTAATATACAATACGGCTCACTTTTCCCACTTCAATGACAGAGCCGCTGTTTAATAATATTGTCGCGGCGGAGCTCCGTCGCGGCAGCATTATGTAGCAGTAATCCCCCCTTCTTTCCCATCCACAAATTAGCTCAATTGGTAACTCTGCTTGGCTGTGGATCCTATGGTCCTAAGTTCAATTCCCTTAAGTTTTTTTTTTTTTTTTTTTTTACGTGCATAGCGTATTGTATATTGTATATTGTATGGTACAATTTACAGTAAGGTGTATGCGTTTAACGTGCATTGCACTATAGTGTGTATGGTACAGTAACGGTCTCTGGAGCGCAACAGTAAGAAGCATTTGCACTGCAACGCATACACCTTACTGTAAACTGTACCATACAATATACAATATACAATACGCTATGCACGTAAAAAAAAAAAAAAAAAAATTAAGGGAATCGAACTTAGGACAATAGGATCCACAGCCAAGCAGCGTTACCAATTTAGCTAGTTTGTCGATGGTAAAAAAGGGGGGATTACTGCTACATAATGCTGCCGCGACGGAGCTCCGCCGCGACAATATTATTAAACAGCGGCTCTGTCATTGAAGTGGGAAAAGTGAGCCGTATTGTATATTAGTACATTGAACAGTGATTAATATTATTAGAGATGACTGATGATATTATTATGACTGATGACAGTGAAAGGCGCCGCGAACTCCTTCTGCTGCGGGCGGCGTTGAAGGCGGAAAGCGCCTGTGAACCACAGCAGCCTCGTTGCCGCGTCGCGGGGCTGCCGCGGGGCGTGGCCGCGGCGGTCACGTGCCTGTCGGGGCCAATCAGGCCTACCCCGGAAATAGCTACAGTTGCGGAACAGCTACAGGCAGCCCAGTCAGTAACATTACTGTGTAGGCAGTAGCACTGTAGGCTAAATGAAACTTTGCACCAAAGGACCGAAGTATAAATCAGCAACATGGAGAGGACTTATGCATCTGGATCAGAAAAAAAGTTGTGGATGAAAAAGTAAGTACAGTGTTTGTAAAAGCTTGTATGCTAACAGTAGCTAGCCAATTTGTTAGCTACCTTTAGCTTAGCTTATTACATCACAATGATGATCACCAAGCTAACTTACTTACACAGTAGGGCTGGGCAATTAATTGAAACAAAATCGCGATATCGATTCATAGACCTATGCAATCTCATTTCTAACGACGATTTTTCTTTTATTAAAAAAAAAAGTTATACATTTTCTTTTTTTTACCTTTTAAATGATTTTATCTGGGTTGAACATGATTTGTGGAACTCCCTCTAGTGTTGTGGTCGTGGTATTCACTGATCTTGTAGACCAGGCCCATTGCAAGTTGCTGTACTCTGTCGTCTACTCTAAGCCATCGTAGGTTGTCAAAATGGGCAGGGGTGAGGTGGGTTTTAGGAGTAAGGTCAAGCAGTAGTCTGACCAGTTTGTTTTGTGATGTTTGTAATCTTGTTTTTAGTGCCTTTGAGGTGCTTTGGTACCATGAGGTGCAAGCATAGTCGTAGTACCCTTGCATGAGTGCTCCTGTTAGAGTCTTCAAGGTATTCTTGTTTACCAGAGAGGAGATCCGGTACAGGAATCTAGTTTGTTGGTTGACTTAGTTTTATTACATTGGATCCCATTTTGTCACAGGAAAGATTTGCCTCTAGGATGGAACCCAGGTAGGTAATTTCATCTTTCCTTTTAAGATAAGATAAGATATTCCTTTATTGATCCCCTTGGGGAAATTCAGGCATCATAGTGAAAACAACACAAGCAGTGTAAACAAATAGGTCAATATAATTGACTATCTAACTAACTGAAATATATATTCACAGTATTCACAGTGTCACATAAGGTGCAGTATGCATAAGGTAGTGTTATAATTTACTATCTAACTAACTGAAATTCATTATTCACAGTATTACAGTATCCACATAAGGTGCAGTATGCATAAGGTAGTGTTATTGTCCTACTTGGGTTCCTATTAGTTCTAGGTCGATGTCTGGCAGCAGTCACTGCCCACTGTTGTGGAGCCTGATGGCCGCTGGTATGAATGACTGTCCGAGGCGGTTAGTTGAGTGTCGGGGGGGTATGAGTCTGTGGCTTCCTTGTCACCTTCACCTAATATGTTTTGATCTGGTCAGGTGCGCTGTCCGGTACGGGAGGATTAGTTGATTAGCAGCCGATAGTACTGATAGAATACACCTATGCACCATTAGATCACCCACATCCCACACGCACACACACCAGACACACACACTATAATACACTAGATCAGATAGAGTTGAGAGGAGGTGAGGTAGGAGTGTTTAGACAGAAACGCTCGCGGGTGAATCCGGCAAAATATTTTATCGGATGTGCCTTTTGTTCATACGGCAACAGCGTTTTTGCGGGGAGAATCCACAAAAAAGTTAAACCACCTTCCTGGGTGGAAATCCTAGAAATGATACACCTTCGCGCTATCATCTGAACAGTCAAACCGCATAAAAATATGATGAAAGGGTTCTCAAGGCTCTCGTCGCGTACTGCTTACGTCACAGGCATACGCCAGTAGCCTAGAAGCGTAAACAAAGCGAACATGTCTGATTATATCCACGGCTGCAGCACCCCCTATAGACCTGGCATGCATATTACATCAATAATGCCGACATTTACTCACACTTTTACAGCCTCATCTGCATCTGCACGCAGAATTCCCTCCCAAAACACTAGTCTAAACGCAAAATTTAAAGTGAGAGCGCAAGATAACTTTTGCGGTTTCTGTTCAGACTCTCTCCGTCTAAACATGACCTGAGAGAGATTGTTTGTGTATGGAGTTTTGCGAGGTGAGAGGTAGTGAGAGGAGAGGTGAAGGTGAGAAGATGTTCATTGTGTACTGGACCCTAGACTGGCTGAGAAACCCCCTTGTGTACTGACCCTGGACCGGACCGACTACTCTGAGTATTGGCCAATCCTTTTTCTGTGCGAGAGCCTGTTTTGTGTTTTGGACATCGGACTGTATTACGACCAGTGATGCCACAGATTACTTGTAAAAGTAGTAATCTGATTACTGATTACTGATTACTCCTTTAAAAAGTAATCTTAGTTACTTTACTGATTACTTGATTATCAGAGTAACTTAGTTACTTTGAAAGTAACTAGGTTACGAAGTCGTCCCCCCTGCTGCTGCCACAACATAAGAATGACAAAAAAAAATTAGTAAAATGTACTCAGTTTGAGTAAAATGTACTAATAGGGCAGGTAGGCCTATCTATAGATCTATAGATTTCACAAAAGATAAATGGTCAATAACACCACATGTAGGCTGATATGTAGCCTACCTTTGAGGCCTGCCCCATTCAGATATGGTTCTAATGTTCCTAGTGAAACAGGGGAGAGGGGTGAGTAAACCAGTGATTATATCTCAGTAACAGAATCTTCTCAAACCTCTTGTCAGAAAGTCTGTTCCTTCTAGGCGTGAGCACCAACCCTCCCAGACTAAAAAGCCGTTCCACAGGAGCACTTGATGGGTTGGAGTGTTATACTTCAAGAAAATGTTCTTTATGTTTGAAGGTCTATCCAGTATCTGAAGCTCATGCTCTTAAAAAACAGTCTATAGGGAGCTCCAGTAGCTCACCACGTATCTCGACGCTATTGCTGCGTCGGGAGGACTCTGAGGAGTCTGGTTGACTCCGAGTTCGATTCCCGGACCCGCCGTCATTTGCCGAATGTCTTCCCCTGTTCTCCCACCCGTTTCACTCTACAACTGTCGGTCATGCTTGACCAGAAAAGCGATAAACGCTAAAAAATATAGTAAAAAAAAAAAAAAAACAGTCTATTGAACGGTACTGCTCCTCCTATGCTATTATTATTATTTATTATTGTGTGCTACTGACAACCTACATACTGCAGTATGGTGTTCCATGTTCATGAATAGTGCAATGCAAAAGATGTTTAACTCAAAGGCAGTGGCGGCTCTGCCACTAGGGGCGCAAGGGCGCCGCCCCCCCCTTCAGGCCCTGCCTGGTTATATGAGAGTAGAACAAGAAAAAGTATCTTTTTGTTTTTTGTTTTATAGCCCTATAAATAATATAAACATGTTTAAAATGAATAATATTTACTCATTTTAAGTATGTTTGTATTTCCAATGCACAATATAACGTTATTATCTCAAATAAAAAAACACTCGTTTTCGCGAGCAGGAAGTGACATCACGTTTTTTTTTTTTTTTTTTGTATTTCTCGGCCCGGGCTAGACACGATAGCGCTCTGAGTGCGCGTCACAGTTTGATCGCTGTATCCGTCACAGCCAATCAGTGCATAACGCGTTGTGCGTTGAAATATTACTATTATGTTGGAATCCGGGCGCGATTTGAAGCGGTCTAGCCAGTAGCGTCAAGAATGTCTGTAGCCGCATTTCGCGGAGACACTCTCTGATTGGCCGACGCCAGTATTTTTTTCCGTAGCAGAATTTCACAGAGATGATCTCTGATTGGCCGAATCCAATTTCTAATGTTCCAATTCTAGCTTATTCCAATTCTAGCTTATTCCTAGGTTGGTGATGCAGGCAGCTGTTTGTCTTAGAGCGTGCCGTGCCCGTGACTGCAAGTTCTTTAGACTGTTAAGCTTAGGCACTCTTTCAAAGTTGGTTAAGGTTAGAGTTTGTCTTAGAGCATGGCGATAGAACGCCAGGTAGTTTGCAGTCTGTTCGAGCGGAAATGGACAAAGGAATGAAGTACTTGTGTTGTGTGGTGCTAACTGCTAACAAGCTAACACTTGGCTAACAAGCTATATGGCGGATGCAGTCTGGACACAGTGGACAGTGGTCTGGAATTAAACATCAACAGTGGATTATACACTTTATCAAGGCAAGCCCTGGACGTGTCAACTAAACAGTGAGTCTCTCTCTCTCTCGCTCTCTCTCTCTCTCTCTCTCTTTCTCTCTCTCTCTCTCTCTCTCTCTCTCTCTCTCTCTCTCTCTCTCTCTCTCTCTCTCTCTCTCTCTATCTCTCTCTCTCTCTCTCTCTCTCTGTGGTTAACGTTAACGTTTGTAAATAGTTTTTTTTAGGAGCAGTACTGTTAGGCTACTGCTGGCCATTCATGAAGCGAGACATTGCTGATTGTTTATTTATTTTATAACACAAGACTATGACTACCAACTGCCTAGCCAGCCGTGTATCAATCTTGGATGCAATAATAACGTTACCACCACACTGACTGTGTCGATGGCTCATTGATTTAATCACTGCAGCTCTCTCGGATTGAAAATACGTGGATTATGGCTTGTTTCAATATCGTCTATGTTTGAATGAATGAATGAAAACTTTATTAACAGATTGCAGAATGGGTACAATACAGTACGGCTCAATACACACAATTGTTAAGGGGATGCAGACCAGAGAAAGACGTTTGTCTTGTTTACATCAGGGTCCCAGATTTTCGATTCATATCGATAGTTTAATAGATAGCCTTGGCTCGTTTAACAATATGCAAAATATGTGTACAGCCCTGTACTCATACTGAAGTTATTCTTGGTATATAATAGGTCTGATTGTGTAACGAATCGATTCCACGTCGCGCTGTGTGTGAGAGAGAGAAGGAGAGAGGGAGAGATCTGCCTGTGTTTGGAGACGGGGCGAGTTTTGTTTCTAACTTTTCTATTTATATATTGTTGTGAATTAGAGTCTAGACTATACTTTATTTGACTGGTTGTGTGTTGTTGTAGTAACAGCTGAGCGACTCGTTCATAAGAGCCGATTCATTGCCGTGAGCGTGAGTCGAATCGCTCACGTCTTGCCATGAGTCTGTTGCGTGGTACTACCGTACTGTACATGTTTGCAAAATGTTTGGTATAGCGCCCCTAGTGGCGAAGCACCCACCGGCCGCCACTGCTCAAAGGTGGAACATACTGTTTGGCTGGTGCACCTCCGAGTCCTGTAGAAGTCGATGGTCGTGCTGTGCTGTATATTCCATATGCGGTAGACAGTATTTTGTTTCCTCCGCAAAGTGAATGTTTTTTTCTCCCGGCTTAGCTGACACAAACGTTAAGTAGACTAGTGAACTTCCAGTGCAAGAAAGCGTTACCAGCGCGAGCGTCTCCCTGCTAGCTCACAGTTTAGGTCAGCCTGATAATAACAATAACAGCCGCGCCCACCAGCATGGATCAACACGCGAGGTTGCGTGCTGTGACGTCACTCCCCAATACAAGGAAAAGCTCTCCAAACATATATTTGACTGTCGAAAACGAAAGAAAATACTTAGTAACGCGTTAGTGGCATCACTGATTACGACATTCTATTTGCCCATTTGGATTGTGTGGACATTTGAATTTGTTTGTTTTTGAACCGTGACGACTCTGAACACCACCAGGCTCGTCACAGTATGTATATTGTTTTTGCTTTTATCGATTTTGTATGTGTGTTGGTTTGAGATAAATAAAAATCAATAAAAAAAAGAGGTGCTGCTGTGGAGGGTCCACTCAAATGGACTTTTATTTGATTAAATGTTTTATACATGTATCAATCAATGTATTCATACATTTTTTCAGTTCGGAACATCGAGAACATGCAACCCTATAACTTATAATTATAACATTTTGTATGTATTTTCTTTATTTAACCTTTATTTAACCCGCAGGTTTATTATTATGTTATTCTTATTTGTGAAAAAAAGTTTACTGAAATGTCATATCACGTTCCATTTGTGTATACAATATGGTCAATAAAGTAATCTGAATCTGAATCTGAAGAACAAAAAAGAGAGACAGACAACCAACCAATTTTATAATAAAATAACTGCATTTATATGCCTCATATTCACCCGATCACACACACACTGACGGCAAGTTTCTTGCTCAAGCTCACTTCGGGAGGAGCCGGGATTGAACTGGGAACCATCCGATTACCAGACGACCGCTCTACCTCCTGAGCCACTGTCGTTTCAAAGGAAAATTATTGTCTGTGATTTTTCAATTAAAACATCTACAGTGTTTAGTTTGGAGTCTCAGGACTGCATTTACCTCCATCTTAAAAACTCATAACAATGTTTAAAGATATACTAAGTAGTTTGTCACGAGAGCACCAATGTGGAGTTTGCAAACTATCTATACATTGTATTTTAGTAAAACATTTATATATATATATATTATATATATATATATATATATATATATATATATATATATATATATATATATATATATATATATATATATATATATATATATATATATATATATATATATATATATATATATATATATATATATATTGGAAATCTTTAGGAAAATATATACTTTTACATAATAATCTCAGAGTTCATTTTGGTGGAATCCCATGTAAGAGGACGTCTTCTCTGGAACCTCACATTGCAGCTGGTCTGATTGATCTGCCCACTCTCCTGTGTCCCCTACTCTGCATTACCTCAACATTCCTTCTGTCTCAGTAAAGAAAAAGAAAAAAAACATTCCTTAACTTTTCACGTATTATTTCAAAATCAAAAGCTGATTACATGCAACACCAACCACTTTTCACTAGTGTCCTCTAAGAGGATTTTATCAGCAGGGGGAAAAGCGGCCTCCTTCTTGATTTCCTAGTCATGTAGGCTCCTTGTCTGACTGCAGTAGACTAGATAGTGTCAGAGAGACATCACAGATGGCCCCCGGGAGAGTGCCTGGCTCAGATGCTAGAGGAGCCACTGAAACATGTACACACTGACAAGCTGTCTAGGCAGAGACTGAAGTCATGGCAGTGTTTTCACTGTAGAACTTGAATTGACCTTTCTCAAACCTGCCCTCTTTTCTTGATCCTCCAATCACAATATTGCTTGGGTTAAGCAACAGTTGCGATTGGAGGATGAAGAAAAGAGGGCAGGATTTGAGATACATCAATTGATAAAACAGGCGTTCCTGTTCCGATCAACACGCATGATTGGTCGTTTGGCTGGTATAGTATAGTAAAATGGCTCCCATAGAATGTTTATTTAATGTTGTCATTTCACACTGTCAGCTTTCTCTGTCCCCTTTGAATATATTTAGAGCTGGGAAAATACTAGGGCTGTCCTCGAAAAAAGAAATTCCGAGTTGACAAATAGTCATAGGACTATTACTTTAATACTTTGCAGGATCCGCTTGTTAATCTTAAACTGGTACGCAATGCAAACAAAACAAAGTTCATGCTGTTCTCTAGAGCTGTCTGTGAACTATCTGTGATAAATAGCACTCTAAAGCCTCTGGAATTTGTATATCATTCTGCCCTTAAATGTATCACTGGTGACAGTTATGGTACCCATCATTGTATCCTATATGATAAGGTCGGGTGGTCCTCTCTGGCAGAGAGACGTGACTTGCTTTGGAATCTGTTTATGAAAAAGCCATTATTGATGATCTTCCACCCTACATCACTTCATTACTGGACTGGAAACAAAAAGCAGCTGTACTGTTTTTAATTTTTTAATTGTATTATTCTATTTATTTTTTGGGCTTTCTGTATTTTTCACCCATCCCAATTTTGTCATTATGCCAATTCCCTTCCTGGTTGTTGCGCACATTGCCCCACATTGACACCACAGGGTGTCACGCTATTTCCCCCAGATCCCCTCCCTGCTGAACAGGCCCCCGACCGACCAGTAGAAGTTGCAGTTTACAACGACCAGGACACATACCCCACCGGCTTCCTACCCGCTAACACTGCCAATTGTGTTAGTAGGGATGACTGACCAAGCCAGAGGTTTTGCTGACAGCTGGATTCGATCCTAGAGTCTCTGCGGTGGTAGGTGAGTGCTTAGTCCACTGCGCTACCCAGCCGCTCCCTAGCTGTACTGTTAACACAAACAACAAGAACAACAATAATAACAAAATAACTATAACCATGGTGGGCAACAGGAACACTGTTCACAAGTCAATCAGTATACTATTCTGGGTGCACCCTCTAATTTGGATGGAATACACAGGTCAGTACTTGATACCAATATTTACATTCCAGGAATATTCAAATGAATGTAAAGATTCAGATCTTTATGATCTTACTTAATCACCTTACAATAGTTTCCCCTCGCAATCAAAAGTTCACAGTAACCAATGTAAATACGAGGGGGGAAAGGTCTGAGTTCATTAGCACCAGGGAGGGCTGAATGGTGATTGTGGTGTGTGTGTGTGTGTGTGTGTGTGTGTGTGTGTGTGTGTGTGTGTGTGTGTGTGTGTGTGTGTGTGTGTGTGTGTGTGTGTGTGTGTGTGTGTGTGTGTGTGTGTGTGTGTGTCTGTGTGTGTGTGTGTGTGTATGTGTGTGTGTGTTAGATCACAGAGGAGTTCAGCCAAGGCTGCAATAAAATACAATGGGCCCCAGGGCTATGACTTATTCAAGCCCCCGCAAGCACCATCACGACGGAACTATTGCCCCATCCTAATTTGCATACAATAACGCACCAACAATCACCTATGACTGCAGTTCAATTTGATGACTGTTGCTGCACCAAATACAAGTCATAGAATCATTATAAGTTCACAGTGAAGCGCATATATGATGTAGAAACATATACGATGCAGAAACATATATGATACAGAAACATATACGATACAGAAACATATACAATACGGAAACATATGATACAGAAACATATACGATACAGAAACATATACGATACAGAATCACATACGATACAGAAACATATACAATACAGAAATATATACAGTAAGTAAGTAAAGTAAGTAAGTAACACTCTATTTATATAGTGCCCTTCTCAGCATGAGTGCTTTACTGACGACGCGGTCTCCCAGGTACTGCACAGCACCCTCTCCCACCTTGACCGTCAGAAGGGGGGCTATGTGAGACTGTTGTTCATTGACTACAGCTCAGCGTTCAACACCATAGTCCCCACCAGACTGGTGGACAAGCTGATCGAGATGGGTCTGAGCTCCGCCCTGAGCGCCTGGGTACTGGACTTTCTGAGTGAAAGACCCCAGGCGGTCAGGGTGGGGGGTCAGACCTCCAACACCATCACCCTGAGCATCGGGTCCCCCCAGGGCTGTGTTCTGAGCCCCCTGCTGTACTCACTCTACACACACGATTGTGTAGCCAAGGTCAGCTCCAACTCCATAGTGAAGTTCGCAGACGACACGGTGGTGGTGGGGCTGATCTCGGACAACGACGAGAAGGCCTACCGGGAGGAGGTTGAGGTACTGGAACGCTGGTGCCAGGACAACAGCCTGCTCCTGAACATTGGTAAAACCAAGGAGCTGATCGTGGATTATAGGAGAGGACAGCAGGAGACACACACACCACTGATGATTAACGGGGCTACCGTGGACAGGGTGAGCAGCTTTAAGTACCTGGGGGTCCACATCTCAGAGGTTCTGACATGGTCAACACACATAGACACAGTTGTAAAGAAGGCGAAGCAGCGCCTCTACCACCTGAGACAGTTAAGGAAGTTCAGAGTATCGGGGAAGATACTCCAGTCCTTCTACTCAGGAGCTGTAGAGAGCATCTTGACCGGAAACATCACTGCCTGGTATGGAAACAGCACGGCACAGGACAAGAAGGCCCTACAGAGAGTGGTGCGCTCAGCCGAGCGTACCACGGGTATTGCACTACCTCCCCTGCAGGTTCTATACAACAAGAGGTGCAAATCCAGAGCCTGCAGAATAATGAAAGACCCCCACCACCCCAATAACAGCCTGTTCCAGCTGCTGAGGTCAGGCAGACGCCTGCGAACCCCAGCTACTAGGACAGAGAGGCTTAGGCGCAGCTTCTTCCCCCAGGCCATCATAGTCTTGAACAATGAACATTGAGTAGCACAGAACACTGAACTATCCACACATAAGCACACATGAGCACACACACGACACGCACGCTGTGCACGCTCACACACTAGCAGCCACTTTGACACTTTAACATGAGCGGGCACACACTCATGCCGCACACACCCACACTTATTGCCAAAGGAAAGGCCACTTAAACTAGTATTAGCAACAGTAACAGTGTATTGCACTACCAAAGCTACCTAGCATGTCCTATATACTCTGTAAATAACTATGTACAAATGCCGAGATGTCACACCATGTTGCCTGTTACCTGTTATTGCACAATGTTTTTTGTATTGGATTCTTACAATACCACTGTATTGCACATCGTTGCGGGCAAGACCACCCGCATTTCATTGTATACTCGTATGCCGTGACAAATAAAACTCTTGACTTTGACTTGACTTGACTTACAGCATTTTTATAAAACATCAGTTTTCTTATACAATAAGAAGAAACATTTGTAGAAAAGAATAAAACATTAAAATGAGCTAAAACAACAGAATAGACAACTAAAAACTAAAAACTAAAAAAACAAAAAGACATAAACAGAAAAAACTGCAAACTGCAATAAGCCTGCCTGTAGAAGTACGTTTTTGGGAAGGGTCTGATTTAAAAGGGCCAACATATACGGCAAAACTTCTCTCTTTAAAGTAGGAGGCAAACCAATTTAGGGCGCTCCCAGTGAGGCCCACCCACTCCCTGAGCCTGTCTAACAGGATACCGTGGTCGAACGTGTCGAACGCTGCACTGAGATCCAGCAGGACCAGGACAGAACATTCGCTGGAGTCAGAGGACATCATGATGTAATTTGAGACTGTGGGGAGGGCAGTTTCAATGGAGTGTTTTTTGTGGAAACCTGATTAGAATTCGTCTGAGATTTTGTGAGTAGTTAGATAGGTGGTGAGCTGGTTTGCCACTTTCTCTAACACCTTCAAGATAAAGGGCAGCTTGGAAATGGGTCTGTAGTTATTTGGTAGGGAGGGATTTAAGTTAGGCTTTTTGAGAAGGGGCTGTTTGACCGCCTCTTTAAAATAAACTGGGACAGAGCCAGAGACTAGTGATTTGTTTATAATGGTTACTAAACTAGAGCCAACATAACCGAAAACCTCCTTGAGCATGGATGTGGGTAAAATATGTAGGGGGCTTGTGGAGGATTTCATTGAGCTCACTGTGTCTATTAGGTCTGTCAGGGAGACAGGCAAAAAACTGCTCAGGGACTTTCGGTAACTGGACAGAGAGGAAGGAGGGAGGGGGATGGGGTGATGTTTTGATGTGATCACATTTGTGATCGGTCACCGTCAACTCCTCCGTGCAGACATTACTGACTTTTAACCCAATTGTGAACACAAGATAAAGGGTGTTGCCTTCGTTGTGAGTCGGACCAGAGTCTGTAACATTTAGAAAGTTGACGGCAAAGTTATCCGTGCTCTTATTTACATGGATATTAAAATCTCTGATCAATACAATTCTGTCCAAGCGAATGATGGAAGCTAAGAAGTCACCATACTCCACTAGGAATAAACATTTCTGCCAGGAGGACGGTAAATTAGCACACAGTGAAAGGGATTTATACAACCAATTTTGTTCATGAGAACTTCAGGACCAGGACTTTGTCGAGTGAGCGGGGGCCTGAGGCCGGAAACAACCTGGATGAATACACAGATACTGTGACATCATTCTTCAGCCTCGTGAGGAGGTGTGTGTCCCCCTCCGCTCTAGGAAGATCTTTAACAACGACAAGCCCTGGTTTTTAGCTCAACTCAGGCGGCTGAGGTCGGAGAAGGAGGTGGCCAGGCTCAGTGGAGATGTGGATCGGTTCAGGCAGGCCAAGTACAAGTTCGCCAAAGAGATGAGGGAGGCGAAACTTCACTTCTCAGAGAAACTGCGGAAACTGCGTATGGAAAGGCCTCAAGACCATTACAAACTATAAGCCAAAATCCCCACAGGCGTCTCTCAACTTCCCCCTTGCAAAGGAGCTAAACAAATTTTACTGTAGGTTTGAGAAAGAGTGGTTCCCCCTGCCCTCTTCCTTCACTCCCCGACCACAACCACTAAGCGGACAGCTGACCAAGCGGACACTGACTCGACAACGTTTCCAACGTTAAGTCGAGTTGATTCATACTACACTAGTACACATATGATGAATCCACTAATGAACACATATATATATCTTGTCATTTTAAACAAGTTACCATTCATTCATTCATACATTATGCATCACCCACGGCGAAATTAACAACAACGACACGCTGTGTTGAGAGAGCGAGAGAGAGAGAGAGAGCGAGAGAGAGAGAGAGAGCGAGAGAGAGAGAGAAAGAGAGAGAGAGAGAGAGAGAGAGAGAGAGAGAGCGAGCGAGAGAGAGAGAGAGAAGAGAGAGAGAGAGAGAGAGAGAGAGAGAGAGAGAGAGAGAGAGAGAGAGAGAGAGGAGAGACCGCATTAACTCACTGTTTAGTTGAAACGTGGTCCAGGAGGGCTTGATAAAGTGTATATGTCCACTGTCCCACAGACTGTTGATGTATATCCACTGTCCAGACTGCATCCACCAAATAGCTTCTTGTTAGCACAACACAAGTACTGATGAGCTGTGTCTTACTGTCTTTGCCCATTTCCGCGCCGAACAGCCTGCAAACTACCTGGCGTTCTATCGCCCTGCTCTAAGACAAACTCTAACCTTAACCAACTTTGAAAGAGTGCCTAAGCTTAACCGTCGAAAGAACTTGCCGTCATGCTCTAAGACAAACTCCAACCTTAACCTACTTCGAAGAGTGGCTAAGCTTAACCAGTGTAGAAACTGGCGTCGGCCAATCAGAGAGCGTCTCCGAGAAATGCAGCTATGGAAAGTATAGACGCTGCTTGCGTAGATTATATAGATTGCTTGAAAACGCGCCCGGCTTCCATCATAATACATCATATTTCAACGCACAGTGCTTTACGCACTGATTGGCTGCGATGGATACAGCGATGAAACCAGTGCACGCCCACTGTAAGCGTTAATGCGTCTAGCCCGAGAGAAATGCGGCTACGGAAAGTATAGACGCGGTATGCTTCTCTATCAGACAGTCACTTCCTGTTAATGAAAACAATTATTTATATTTGATATATTAACGTTATATTGTGCATTGGAAACACAAACATACTTAAAATGAGTAAATATTATTCATTTTAAACATGTTTATTTTATTTATAGGGCTCTAAAAAGATTTAAATAAAAAATGTCTTCTTCTTCTTCTTTTAACCAGGGAGGGCGGCGCTCTAGCGCCCACTATCGGCCGGCTGCCACTGCCCTGACCTCTGTGGTCATGAAGGTCCTGGAGTGCCTTGTCCTGGCCCACCTGAAGCTCATTACAGATCCTGTGCTGGACCCGCTGCAGTTCGCGTACAGAGCCAACAGAGGACGCTATGAACATGGCTCTCCACTACATGATGGAACATCTGGACTATGTGGGCAACTATATGAACCTGTATGTGGACTTCAGCTCTGCCTTTAACACCATCGTTCCACCCATCCTGGAGCACCAGCAGGGGCGTTTTTAGGGTTAGAAAACATTGGGGGCTTCAGCCCGGGGGGGGGGGGGGTGGAGGGGTGTCTCCCCCCCCCCTTTTTTTCTTTTTTCTTTTTTTGTAAACACAGAAATACGCAATTTTTTAGTAATTAGAGATGAATACTGAAGAACTAGAATCATTAGAGGTTCTCAAAGTGAGGTCCATGTCCATGAGAGGGATCTGGGAAGTCCCCATAGAAAATTCAAAGTTAACAGGACCAAATCATCAGTTTCTTATTTATTTATTTAACCTTTATTTAGCCAGATAAAACATTGATCTGGTCCAAGAGGCCCCAACAGGAGTACAAATATACATATACTGTACATACACACACATATACACCAATAACAAAATAAAAACACAGTTAAGAATCATATAAGCAAATAAACAAACAAACAAACATATGCACAGCCTATGTACAAAAGAAATAAACAGTTCATCTCTAGTCTTTACAGTTTTCTTCAATTGCATAAACACGCAAATCAAAAGTATTACACAATTATCAAAACCTTACACTCAAGGAGCAAAACATAGGCCCAGATTTGCACCCCTATAAGCACAATGTCAGCCTCACACTTTTTGCAAAACAATACAACATATTTTCATCAGTCTACAGCATTGGTCTTGTGTAGTGTTTGGTGAATTTATTGTATATTTGCACATTCTCTGCATACTTCACTTACAGTACTCTAATCACTGAGAAGTAGAATTGCTAAATGTGTTTTAGGTTAAGCACAGCAGTGTGTGTAACTGGTTCAAACAGAATTAAGTCATATGAAACGTGTGTTTCATATGGTAACAAAATGTAGTTTTTATAAATTAGTGTATGGTTTTGACAAATGTTTCGTCGACAGAATGCTGCAAGAGCTTGAGAGCAGGTTCTCATGAGTTGGATAACAACTTATGAGAGGCATACAGGCATGTTATCCAGCCTCAGACCAGTTTCTCTCAGTGGAATTGCTGCAACCCCTTGCCACACATTACAATATCCAACTATTGCCAGAGGAGATCACAGTTGCAAAGTGTTTCCTGGTCAGGACAGGCAGAGATGCAGTCCCTACTATCCTACTAAGTGTCTTTTCCCTCCTGGATGATAATAATAATAATAATACTGCATTTGATTTTTAAGGCGCCTTTCAGGACACAAAAAAAAGTCCACAAATCGGTGAATGAAAAAATTATAGGATCAAATGAAAACTACTTACTAAAAATGGATGTTTAAAAGTACTAAAAACCACAAGAAATTTTTTTTTTTTTTTTAGGTCCGGGGCTAGGAGAAAAACATCCGGGGCTAAAGCCCCGGAAGCCCAGGGCTAAAGCCCCGGAAGCCCAGGGCTAACGACACCACTGAGCACCAGCTATCCCTGCTGCAGGTGCCGGCCTCCACTCGCAGGTGGATTACCGACTTCCTGTCAAACAGGTCTCAGTGAGTGAAGCTGGGGAAGAGCATTTCCAGCTCTAGGTCCATCAGCACTGGTTCCCCACAGGGCTGCGTCCTGTCCCCACTACTGGTCTCCCTTTACACCAACAGCTCCACCCCTCGGTCAAGCTCCTAAAATTTGCAGATGACACCACCCTGGTGGGCCTCATCTCCAGGGGGGACGAGTCTGCCTACAGTGGGGAGATCGAGAGGCTGCAGAGCTGGTGCAGCTGCAACAACCTGGAGCTCAATGCTCTAAAAACAGTGGAGATGGTGGTGGATGTCCGGAGGAAAGCAGCCCTGCCCCCTCCCATCATGCTGGGAGGCACCCAGGTGGCCTCCGCTTTCTGGGCATGACCATCTCCCAGGATCTGAAGTTCGAGCTTAACACCATGGCCCTTCTGAAAAAGGCCCAGAAGAGGATGTTCTTCCTCCGGCAGCTGAAGAAGTTCAGACTGCCGAGGACCATGATGGCCCAATTCTACACGGCCATCATTGAATCCATCCTCACCCACTCCATCATCTCCTGGTTCCCCGCCACAACGGCAAAGGATCTCACCAAGCTGCAGTGGGTGATTCGCTCTGCAGAGAGGGTTATCGGCTGTCCCCTGCCCTCCCTCAAGTCCCTGCATGACTCCAGGGCGCTGAAGAGACCAGGGAAGATCATGGCCGACCCCTCCCACCCCGGCAACAGCCTCTTCAACCTGCTCCTCTCTGGGAGAAGGTTGCGGATATCGAAGGCTGTGAAAGCCCGACACAGACTGAGCTTTTTCCCCATCAATGACTCAGGTCGCCCCCCCTCCCCCAAGTGACACTGGCACAATGACACTGGCAGTATGCTGCACTGGTCTAACTGGAACTCTGCACTTAACACTTTATATATATATGTATTTAAATAATGAACACTTTGATCGCCAGGCTTAAATTCATAATTTACCATCCTCCGCCAGCCCTATTTAATATGGAGAAGTTCCCCTTCTTTGCAGGCCTATAACTTTTTAAATTGTATTGCTAAATTGACATTACTATGGCCCATTCAACGTCCTATATCTATTGTTCAGGGTGTAGCAACGTTATACTTTTTCATTCACATATTCATACTAAAATACGGTCTAAAGTATAAGTATGTTTTTATCGTTTTCTGCAGCTTTCTCCAGAACGTGATTTATAGCCCCAAATGCATTATATTGATGATGAAATACAGTTTGATAGGAATCTGCGCGAGATAAAAAATGTCAAATGGACGTGCTTCTAGAAGTTACTACTGATCATTTGATGTTGACCGGATGGGGGGGGGGGGTCGTTTATAATTCCGTGGCCAACGTTATATGATTCATCTAGTGTGGGTGATATGATCATTAGAGCAGTTAGTATCAAACACGTTAAAAAATAACATTGAATCTTACCGTAGCTTCCTCATAGTGTTGGGCGATGAGCGTGGAACAGAAATGTTCCTATTATGGGATGTAGAAATATGCGATCCATTTCCAGGTTGTATAATAGTATATACGTCCAAATCATGTTGTTTATCGAGTTATTTGCAACCGATCAATGTCCAGTGTATCAAGATGGAGTCCCGCTAACGATAGCCAGTGCCCGGACGAAATATGGGCGAGCACCACTTCCGGCGCATCACTTCCTGTTTGGGCGATCCGCCGATCGGCCACCAGATGGCGCTCTTGAACCGTTGGAGAGTTGAGAGGGGCTCAACAGTAGATCTCAGGTCTCCGGGGGAGAAATATGATTTAGATCACAGATTTTTTAAATATTGATATCAAAGACGTGGTACGGCGTCTTTGGCAGAATGAGCATGGCGAGGAAAGACGTGAAACGGCGGTTTTGGCGACCATAGTGTTAATCCTCCACTGCACTGTTTTTGTCATGTGTCTGTTCTTATTGTTGCTGTTGTTGTTATTGTGAAAAAAAGGTAATATGCATACACTGTAATGCCGCAACTGTGTTCGTGTTTACACAAATGGCTAAATAAAGGAATCTGAATCTTCAAATCTTCAAAAGATGAGTAAGTTGCAGCGTATACGGTTTGTGATGAAAACAGTCTTGTTAGATCATGGTAGACCTCCACCTCTGCCCGTGGATCTAGGGGCACAGGAATAAGCACAGTTTTGTTGGCGCAGTTCATTGACCGAGACAAATTCTGCTTTCTGCCAGGTTTCCGAAATCAGCATACAAGGTTTTTGGATACAAAGAATTAATTCAGGAAAAACTTTGTTGGCTATGGATCTGGCGTTCAGTAAACCAAAACAGATGGAGTCGGACCCCGCTCTCCCAATAGATGAAGCTTGGGGCACGGGCCGCCTCCACCCAGGACGGATCCCAGTTTGCCTCCACGCAGGAGCACTCATGAGCGGTTGGGCACGAGAAGCAAAAACGAGGGTCTTTGAGTGCAGAAGTGCAGGAGCTGGAAACACATTTGTGTGTTGTCGCCGATGGAGCACAGGAGCAAACGCCGGTAGCTGCGCGGGAAACGCCGCAAGGATGGGCCGAAGGCATGTAGCCTTACACCGGAGTCCATAGCCGTGCAGGTGGCGTGGAGCGAGGACACGTGCAGTCGCAGGCTAGCTTCCAAAGCTTCACCGCAGATCCAGCTCGTCTACTCCATCTTCTAGCCCTCCTTGTCCGGAGGCAGCAGCAGGAGGACGCCCAGATGGTCTCGAGACGTAGAGCACCACTGTTCAGGTCGGTGAGACAGGGAGAACACCACTGCATCACGGATGTTCAGCAAGGTATGTCGATCAAACACTGCCACCGATTTCACACTGTTCACGAATAACGATGAACAAACAAAAAAACAGGACAAATGTGGTATATTCTTACTCAATATCTAAGGTCATTTTACAGTACAATGCGGTTGCTATCTGGAGGGAGGAAAGGAGGTCATCAATGATTCAAATGGTCTTTCTCTACTGATAGAGAAAATAACTGTTTAGGCCAGGCAAAAGAAGAACTATAGTTCAAACCCATTTATTTGCCTCGGGGGCTCAGAGTGAATTCAAGTTTCAAGTTTCAAGTTTCTTTAATAGTTGTCATACAGAAGTACAGAATACTTTTATACAAAATGCTTCTTACTGTTACGCTCCAGAGACTGTGCAAGACAAGATAAGTATGAAATAAAATAACATAGTATAGCATGTAAATTAGAAGTAAAAAAAAATGAGGTCACAGTGTTCAGTATAGACATATGTACAATGTTCGATGCAGAATAGACGTAACTGAGTTACCATATAATATACAATACTGTGCAGTGTACTAATACAATACTATATAGTGCAAGGCAGAAATGGGATGGGGTGCAATTTAGGTACAATTTACAGTGGGTGTACGAGTTGTAGTGCAAATCCTTTATCAATAAATATAAAGTGTGTTTGTGTGGTTTAAGTGAGTGTGTGCATGTGGGTGTGTGTGCTGTGTGCATTTGATGGTTGTTGCATAGTGTTTATTGTTCGTTTAGCAGCCTGATGGCCTGGGGATAGAAGCTTCTTCTGAGTCTTTCTGTGCTCGCCTTAAGACTCCGGTATCGCTTGCCTGACCGCAGCAGTTCAAAGAGGCAGTTGTTCGGGTGGCTCGAGTCCTTAATAATTCTCTTAGCCTTCCCCCTGCACCGCTTGTTGTAAATGTTCTGGAGGGTGGGAAGCCCCCCTCCAATTGTGCGTTCGGCTGAACGTGTCACTCTTTGTAGTCTGCTACGGTCTTGTGCAGTGCTATTCCCAAACCAGGAGGTGATGTTGCCAGTCAGGATGCTCTCTATTGTACATGAGTAGAAGTTTGCTTTCTCATACAAGGATTATTCAGAGCACATTAACATATGTCTTGTACAAAGGATCAACAAGGTTTGCATCTCAAACACCACATGTACATACACAGTCACGTTAATCATCAATGAAAATAGAGAATCTACTGTAAGCATTTTTACACATGAGTAAGCCTGGTTTCTAAGATAAGCATCTAAATCTATATATCACAAACAGTGACTACTCCATCCAGCTTACTCACATGAAAAATCAGCAGACAGCCTTCTCTGGATGGGAAGCGGGGAGCGGGGAGCCACAGATCTGGGCTCCCTGAATTAACACTGTTTTCGATCTTAAATACTATCATTTCCCCCCAATCATAACAGTCTAGTAGTACGTTTTGGTCCAATCCGGTTGGTTCTTCTGTGGGGGAGGTCCCCAATCGATCTCCTGTGTGGGGCTGGCTGCTGCAGCCCCCGCCTGTGTCTTCTTGTCCAGGGGGTATTCCACTTAAACATTTTACCAAGTCTCTAGTGTATTATGAATTTCTCTCTTCCAGTATTATCACAGTTTTTACTCTTGGCTTATATTTTGATATCAAACAGTGATAAAGAATAACTTGTTTTGTGAATTAGTTTCCATGACTATCATCCTGTGAATACATTCTGCTCTTCACAAGTCTGGGCTGGGCTGGTCTGCCCTCTGCACCCAGTGGGGGGCTATCACCATATTAACATACAGTACTCAGTCACGAGTGGGGGTTGAGAATGGCTTATCTAAATACAGTTTCAACAACCGCTGGGGTTTCATCTGGGTTCAAAACAGTTCCTTAGAGCACCCCAGTGTATTGCATATGGTTTCTCTAATTATAAGCCAAACCACCTTCTGGGGAAATACTACTAACTACTACAGAAAAACTTGAGTAATACGTTTTTCTACAACTCAAGTTCAGACCTACTGTATGTTACTCTATTACGTTAGCACTCAAATTGAATTTTCTTTCTGGAATCAGAAACTTCAGAATGTCATCTTTCAAGAGAGTCCTAAAGTATGTTGTTTTGGTTTCCAAAAAAAAGTATGCAGTCCTCAAAAATGAAAACTAAAAGGGCCACTTTTGGGCCACGGTTCGGTACGTACCTCAGTATTGGTGTCACAGTTCGGTACGATTTCGGTACAACAGGAATTTTTTTTTATAATTATTATTATATATTTATAATTATTATTATAATTATTATTATTAAATATAATGCTATTCTATAGGCTTGCCGTGGTAGTCAGTGATACTGGTGTCATTCTGTGTTCAGGCATCCAATGAGTAAATGTATTGCCTACTGCCCCCTTAACAACTTATGCAACAACTTAGTTTCAGTTTCACTTGTAGAGAGGATTTAACTTCATGAAGCCGAGAATGTAGAAGACTAGAGAACAGATGACATGTTACACAACAACAATGGCAGAGGATTTATCAATATTTTGGATTTAAACACAGTAGCTCTGTGACTGAGAAAGTCTGTGGAGAAAGTCTGTGTGTCTGTGTGTGTCTTTCCATTGGTTAACATTATTGGGCAAACAAGAAAACGAAAGAAAACTGTTAAATTGTAATGACCCTGCTGTGTTACAAACATGATATAATTAATTCATAGTTTTGTTTTTGTTTTAGGGACACCCAACACCTGTAGTAAGGCAGGGGAGGGGGGAGGGGAGAAACAGCCTGCAGTGCAGAGGGTCAGTGTGCGTTGTTTATTTGTGCTGTGCTTGTCATCGTGCGTGCGTTTACAAGCTTCAACGTTTTATTCATCATCTAAATTTGGCAATACAAGCTTAATATTCAACGTTAAAGATCAATGTAAGCCAGTGTAAAGTAAAGTAAAGATATTGAGCATAGATCTGTAAAATGTGCAACCCTAGTTTCGCCTAGTGGTATGAGACGTATTCTTCGTATGGCTGCACGTACCGCACCGTCAAGCCTGTACCATAAATTCGCGGGACGAATACACGTACCATTACACCCCTATCTAATACAGTTTGTTAATTATTTGTTGACTTTTTCATCACCTGTTATAAATGTTGTAGACAGATTTCGGATCCACTCTTCTTTGTGACATCAAACAGTGACAGAATTGGGACTATAGATAAATGCTATTTTATTAACACAAACAAAGCAACAACCAATAAACATTGTTTATAATGAAAAGAAAAAATACTCTCTTTTGACATGCCATATAAATGTAACCTGGGGGACACTAGGACCCAGGAGTTCCCTGGCCAGGTATTGCCAGAGTATGTGAGGGGAGTCGCATAAGACTTCTGGTTAAGTTCACGTTTGTTCTTGTCCGTTTGAATGGAAGCTACATGTTATACATTAACAGAGCCAAGGAATTCGTGCTGCCCCACGTGTTTAAGGTATGAGCAGGCTAAACACCTTTTTCATTGGTAAATCTATTCCATAATTTCCGACCTTCAATTTATAGTCCAATATTTTGTGTAGACGTACTAACACTTTAAACATTACACCATATTTTTATCTATTTATTCCTACAAATTTGCACAACCTCTTCTACCTAATTTGAGCATTTAGCATTTTGTACATTTTAGTTTTGTATATTGTATATTTTGTATAGTGTTTGGTCTTTACTCTTTAACTTTTTTACTGTATGAAACACAACCGTAGGAGGGTCATACAGAACCAAGCATTTCACTATAATGTACATGTACGTTATAATGTGACACATAAAACTTGAACTTGCCCATGCATAGAAACCATTGAAGAACAGCAACTCATCCATTGGACAATAAAGAGAGGCCCGTCATACAGTAACCAATCACAGCGGCTATTTTTTCAAGATATAAATCCTCCGGGCGGCTAAGTGGTGCAGTGGGCAAGGCGCTCGCCACTAACGCAGGAGATGCTGGGTTCGAGCCCAGCTCTTGGCGTTGCTTCCGGCTTGGCTGGTCATTCATACTAATACAATTGGCAGTATTAGGGGGTGGGAAAGCCGGTGGGTGGGGATCGGACGTTGTGGACAGCAACTCCTACAGGTCGGTTGGTGCGCCTGTACAGCAGAATCAGGAAGCAACAGGGGCAGCGTGAGCCTCCCACGCGTTACTCCTCGCCACTGAGAGATTGCGCTGTGCAGGTGAAAAGATGCAACAGCTGCCTCCTCGTGTACCGGAGGGGACACATGATGCAAGGCTTGGTCCACATTGCAGCCGACAGTGTGAGGCATGGTCTAACAATGTTCAACACAGGGGAGGGTAGAATTGGATAATACGAAAAAAAATTGGGATGGGAGAAAAATAGAAAATGGGGAGAAAAAGTAGATACAAAAAAAAAGATATAAATCCTCACAGGGACCCCCGGCACACACACTACAATCAAGAGTACCACACAAAGTCAAGCGTGATTTCCCCCCCTCCCTGTGAACTGTATTTATCACTGGCTCTCTGGATCGGATTGCTGAACAACAACAGTGGCCAGCGGAGATCCTTTGTTGCGGCCGAAGCAAGGAAAAGGCGCGACGACGAGGTAGAAGAGCTGGGGTCCGAAACAGATTGAGATCCAAGCGACACAGAACCACATTGCCCAGCATATTGTTGGCCAATGTGCAATCGATAGGAAACAAACTGGACGACATCAGAGCACGGATCCAATTCCAGAGGGACATTCGGGATTGCAACGTCCTCTGTTTCACCGAGACTTGGCTGACTCCGGACGTCCCAAACCATGCAATAGAACCGGCAGATCACTTCTTCGTTCTCCGTAAGGACCGAACGGCAGAATAATCACTAAAGACGAGAGGAGGCGGCATAGCTTTCATGGTAGACAAGGAGTGGTGCGATATAGGCAACGCAAAGGAATTGTCTAACCACTGCTCCCCAGACCTGGAGTTTATCACCATCAAATGCCGACCCTTCTTTCTCCCGAGGTAGTTAACGTCCATCATCATGATCGGAGTGTACATCCCACCACAAGCAAGCACTGGGGCCGCACTCTCGAAGCTACACGACGAGGTAAACAAACAACAGACAGCTAACGTAGACACTGCTATTTTGGTTCTGGGCGATTTCAACAGCGCGCG
The DNA here is from genome assembly GCF_963971535.1 of Notolepis coatsorum. Classification (NCBI taxonomy): domain Eukaryota; kingdom Metazoa; phylum Chordata; class Actinopteri; order Aulopiformes; family Paralepididae; genus Notolepis; species Notolepis coatsorum. The sequence goes on from NC_140184.1 coordinate 18,093,562, forward strand.
TCTTAAAAAGGTGTTGCCGAATTTCTATCAGCATGTGACCTGTCCCACCAGAGGCGAGAACATATTAGACCATGTATACTCGCAATTTAAGAATGGGTACAAGTCACAGGCTCTTAGTCCATTCGGTAAGTCCGATCACGCCGCCATCTTTCTTTTGCCAAAGTATAAACAGAGTATCAAGCGCACGCCGGTAGTATCGCGAGAGGTTAAGCGTTGGACTGTGACGTCAGAGGAGACACTACAGGCTGCGCTGGAATGCACAGACTGGAATGTGTTTCGTGATAACACAGACAACCTCAACGAATACACTGAAACGGTGCTTGACTTTGTCTGTACTCTGGTAGAAGAAACAATCCCCTCTACTACAATTAGAATTTACCCAAATCAAAAGCCTTGGGTAGATAAATCCGTCCGTGAGGCTCTGAAAGTGCGCACCTCAGCATACAACGCCGGGCTTGTGACAGGCAACATGGATGAACACAAGACGGCAAGATACAACGTCAGGAGAGCAGTAATAGAGGCAAAACGGCGTTACAGGGACAAAGTTGAACTTCAGTTTGAACAGGCTGACTCTAGAGGCATGTGGCAGGGCCTCAGAACGATGACAGATTACAAAGGCACCTCCCTCAAGCTGAACAGTGACATCTCCTTAGCAAATGATCTCAATACCTTCTATGCGAGGTTTGAGGCGGTGAATAACAACACCAGCCTACAAACCACCGCAATGGAGGGGGGGGGGGGGGGGGGCGCTGCTGATGGAGATTCAGTGTTCAGAATAACAGAACATGAGGTGAGGAGGACCTTTAAGAAAGTGAATATCAAGAAGGCAGCAGGACCGGACGGTATCCCCGGCCGCGTCCTAAAAGTCTGTGCCGACCAACTGGCCCCGGTATTCACTGACATATTTAACCTGTCCTTAGAACAGGCTGTCATCCCCACCTGTTTGAAGAAGTCCACCATCATCCCTGTACCCAAAAAATCTATGCCCACTTGCCTCAACGACTACCGCCCTGTAGCTCTCACCTCCATAGCCATGAAGTGCTTTGAGAAGGTAGTGAAGGGCTACATCTGTTCCTCCCTCCCCATCAACCTGGACCCCCTGCAATTTGCATACCGCCCCAACAGGTCCACGGAGGACGCCATAGCCCATGTGGTGCACACAGCAGCATCACACCTGGACAAGAGGCAGGGGAACTATGTGAGAATGCTATTTATCGACTACAGCTCAGCATTCAATACCATAGTCCCCTCCAAACTCATAGCCAAGCTCAGGGACCTGGGCTTGAACTATGACCTCTGCCAGTGGGTCTTGGTCTTCCTGACGGGCAGACCCCAGGTGGTGAGAGCAGGCAACTGCACCTCCTCATCCATCACCCTCAACATAGGGGCCCCACAGGGCTGTGTTCTGAGTCCCCTCCTCTACTCCCTGTACACACATGACTGTGTGGCTCAGCGGAGCAACAACACAATCATCAAATTTGCTGACGACACAGTAGTGGTGGGCCTGATCTCTGCAAACGACGAGAGGGCCTACCTGGAAGAGGTCAAGGTCCTGGCGGGATGGTGCCAGGAGAACAGACTCTCCCTGAACGTCAGCAAAACAAAGGAGATGATTGTGGACTTTAGGAGGTCGGGGGTCAAGGACTACAGCCCCCTCAGCATCGACAGGGCACCGGTTGAGAGAGTGAACAGTTTTAAGTACCTCGGAGCCCACATATCCGAGGACTTGACATGGACCACACACATTGACAGTGTTGTGAAGAAGGCACGACAACGCCTCTACTTCCTCAGGCGCCTAAGGAAGTTCCAAGTCAGTCAGAACATCCTTAAGAACTTCTACTCATGTACAATAGAGAGCATCCTGACTGGCAACATCACCTCCTGGTTTGGGAATAGCACTGCACAAGACCGAAGCAGACTACAAAGAGTGACATGTTCAGCGGAACGCACAATCGGAGGGGGGCTTCCCACCCTCCAGAACATTTACAACAAGCGGTGCAGGGGCAAGGCTAAGAGATCATCAAGGACTCCAGCCACCCGAACAACTGCCTCTTTGAACTGCTGCGGTCAGGCAAGCGATACCGGAGTCTCAAGGCGAGCACAGAAAGACTCAGAAGAAGCTTCTATCCCCAGGCCATCAGGCTGCTCAACGAACAATAAACACTATGCAACAACCATCAAATGCACACAGCACACACATCCACACGCACACATTCACTTTAAACAAACACACTGCAGCACCCACTCTCCACACTTTAGATCACCTAAACACACTTTATATTTATTGGTAAAGGATTTGGACAACAACTCGTACACCTTACTGTAAATTGTACCTAAATTGTACCTCATTCCATTTCTGGTTTGCACTATATAGTATTGTATATTAGTATATTGCATAGTATATTGTATATTGTATGGTAACTCAGTGACTTCTAGTCTGCATCGAACATTGTACATATGTCTATACTGAACACTGTGACCACTATTTTTACTTCTTTTTACATACTACTTTATTTTATTTCATACTTATCTTGTCTAGCACAGTCTCTGGAGTGTAACAGTAAGAAGCATTTTGTATAAACGTATTCTGTACTTCTGTATGACAACTATTAAAGAAACTTGAAACTTGAAACTTACACACACACCTTTCTTAAAATGGATAACACTGAAATACTGGTGAGTGGATTACTGCAATGCAGACAGCCGAGCCTGCTCTTCCAGGAATGTGACCCTGCCAGGAGAAATATGGAATATCATGTTTTTATTGTGGGAAAGTCTGTCTTAAAGAATTGGCTCAGTTCTGATACTAATGTGGTCTAAATACACTCTCTGCCGGTGATCTGCTAGACTGGTTTTGAGTTGTTACGCTTTGAGTGACCTGACGTCAACCTCTCTAAAGTTCTGAATTGCATGTTTACTATTAAATCTGTATGATTCTGCTTCACTCTAGTCAGCATCTGGCTTGGTTTTAGCAATTAGCCTGAATTAACAATCATTCTCTGTGGAAATGGACATCAGAAACCGGTTAAACAAGAAGAAAGGCGCACCGGCCACAGCTATGGCTGCTAGGAAACGTTTTGTAGATTCGGGAACTAGTAAGTAGCGTTCACATTACCAAGCATTAGCCACCATTACTGCCTCCGCAGCAGGTACAAGGGCAGGCAGAGCAACAGCAGCAGCCACCACCACTCTGGAGCTTGTGACTGCAACTTGTTCCTGTTTGCGGACGACTCAGCCCTGCTGGTCTCTGACAAGAACAAGTTACAGGTTGAAAAAGCCCTCAGCTCGGAACTAGGCAAAATCTGCATATGGCTCGCCGACTACAAACTATCATTACACATGGGCAAAACAGAGTCCATACTCTTCGGTTCAAATAACAAACTCAGCAAGACCGACGGCTTCTCGGTTACAGTGGGTGACAATATTGTCACAAGGAAAGATGAAATTACCTACCTAGGTTCCATCCTAGAAGCTAATCTTTCCTGTGACAAAATGGCATCCAATGTAATAAAAAAAGTCAACCAACGAACTCGATTCTTGTACCGGATCTCCTCTCTGGTAAACAAGAATACCCTGAAGACTCTGGCAGGAGCACGCATTCAAGGGTACTACGACTATGCTTGCACCTCATGGTACCAAAGCACCTCAAAGGCACTAAAAAACAAATTACAAACATCTCAAAACAAGCTAGTCAGACTACTGCTTGACCTGACTCCTAGAACCCACCTCACCCCGGCCCACTTTGACAACCTAGGATGGCTTAGAGTAGACGACAGAGTACAGCAACTTGCAATGGGCCTGGTCTACAAGATACACTACGCGACCAAGGTACCCATGTACATGTCAAAATACTTCCCAAAGGTCAGTGAATACCATGATCACAACACCAGAGGGAGCTCCACAAATCATGTTAAACCCAGATTCGGCTCAAACAAGGGACTAAACACGTTTCGCAATTATGCCACATCAATGTGGAACGCCCTACCCAAAGCTGTAAAGGAATGTGAATCACTACCCACTTTCAAAAACACTCTCAAAGAACACCTACGGGAGACTGCAATTCGAAACTGGCCCCTACAAATGTCTTAACACAGTTGTACAGTAAATTACCAAGTATGGCTTTGTCAGTATTCCAATGTACAGAGTACAGTGTCCCCCCCCCCTCCAATGTACAGCCCCCACCCACCAACCCCACCCCACCCACCCAACCTCCTCCAATGTACAGTTTCTACGTCAAATGTATATACACTCTTTTTCTGGACACTTTTTGTATCACAAACAGTACTGTATTTGCAAATCTGATATGTCATAAATGTATAGATGTAGCAGTACTGTCTATCTGTATGTCATGTATGTCATATATGTTATGATGAATTGAAAATGGGGGACCCTGATGTAAACAAGACGAAAGTCTTTCTCTGGTCTGCATCCCCTTAACAATTGTATGTATTGAGCTGTACTGTACTGTACCCATTCTGCAATCTGTTAATAAACTTTTCAATCAATCAATCAATCTGACATCTCTCCACTTGTGTAATTCAAGCCTCAGGGTGGATAATCCAAAACAGGCACTCCTGGATAGTTTTACAGTCAGGCTCTTGAGGTAGGAAATGTATTCATCTTGTATTATACAACATATATATATATATATATTGTTGTGTGATGTAAACATTGTAAGAGGGGAAAAAACAGTGAAAATGGACTTTGCAAAATGTTATGAGGTAGGAACTAATAACTATAGACTATAGCAGAACAACAGAACTGTGAATGTAAACAAACGTGGGCTGTTGAAGAGTTAAGCTGCATGCTGTCTTGCTTGTTTGATGAGTACTGTCCGTGGTGCTGAGAAGAATGTCCCTAGTGTTGCATGCTACTGCTAGTTGATGTGTAGTACTGTCCATGGTGCTGAGAATAATGTCCCCATTGCATTCTACTGCTATTTGATGTGTAGTACTGTCCATGGGTCATGGTGTCACTGTTTTAGTAACTTTGTTCTGCACTAATAACAGATGTAGGCCTCTTTCATGCAAATCTGTTGTTGTATTAAAAAGAAAATGACTTGTCAGCTGCCCATAAAAAACAAAATGCCATGCCAGTTACTTTCCTGGTCTGCTTCTCTGGCTTACTCAAAAATACAACAATTCAGCTTGTTACAGAGAGCTGCTGTGAGGGTTCTGACCAAGACTAGAGCCTGTATCACCCCTTTATCAAGTCAAGTGCATTGGCTTCCTATCATCTTTATAATACGCTTGTTGGAACATATCTTCCTTTGATTTGACTAAAAAAAGAAATAGTTTGTACTGCACCTCTGTGTCCACTTGTTAGCATTGAGGCTAGCGCTGTCAAATGGAGCCCCACATTAGCTTATGCTCCAAATTGGTAATCAAATGGCAAATAAGAGGGGGATAATGTGCATAAGATCACTTACATAGCAGTCAGGAACATAATTAATTCAGCAACCAAAGAAATGCAGCCAATATATTACTGGCTTGCTTCAGTACATGGAACAACGTGTTCCTATGCACTCACTGGCTTGATCCTCTTTGCTGCTGTGGCCCAGGGCCATTTTGTAGCCCTTCTCAGCAACAGACAACCTGTCATGCTGGTCATTTGGCCTAAAATACACTGCTGAGCTTGAGCCTGTCACCAGCCTGATGCTTACATTTAATTACATCATAAAAGGCATGGCTGACAGAACAGGTTATTGAAGAAGATTGCAGAGTAAACAGATAAAAAGTCAATGTTGCCAAAAGCACTTTGATTCCACATGTCTCATTAATCAAAGAGTCAAGGATAAAACAGAGGGATACTCAGAAAGACATGTATACAACAGGGATATTCTCTATTATTTATTTCTATTCTGTTTGTTGACTCTTCCTGGAGTCAACAAAACCAACATACAGCACATTCTAAACAATGGATACATTCTTGTGAGAATGGGTTTTAAGCAGAGCCCAATCGCTGAACACAGGAGAGGAGAGAATGGAGCGTTTCAGGATATTTAATAGTATTCCCCAAGCAGACAAGAGTTACATCCAGAAATGTATAACAGACAGGAATTGGGAATGTTCTTGTGGCAATGTGAGCAGGTGCACTCCAGTGCTACTGCGGATGGAAGACACAGGTCCGTGTCGAGAGAGTGAGCAGGAACTCCTTAGTAAAGCTCCAGGGGTCCAGACAGGGGCTCGCTGGAACGGAGGTCCTGGGCACAAGAGAAGGAATGTTAGAACAGCGAATAATCACACAAGAGTGTCTAGCAGGTCTTCGGACTGAGGCGTCGTACCTAGGTAATGATAATAACACCACAACGACTTCTGGTCAGCATCCTCCGGTAGAAGTAGGGTCTTGGTCATCAGGGAATGGGATACAGCTGTGAAGAGTGAGGTGCCTGGCAGCGTGTGAATCAGGAGATGAGGTGCAGCTGAGTTGAGTGACAGGGGGTGAAGGAGTGCTGGCCATATATAGGTGTGAGGCTTCCGTGGTGGATGGAAGGGAGGATGAAGAGGAGTGAGGAAGGTGTGTGGTGAATGTGAAGGGGGAATGAGGAGGAGTGAAGAATGCTCTTGCTGTGATTATGACAATTCTAAGCAGATAAAAGACACATACAATATCAGACCATGATTGTTTGATACTCCTGACAGTTGATCTTCCCCATTAATACAATTAACATGTGACAACACAGGTGGTGCAATAATAATAACAATAATAATAATAATAATAATAATAATAATAATAATAATAATAATAATAATAATAATAATAATAATAATAATAATAATAATAATAATAATAATAATAATAATAATAATAATAATAATAATAATAATAATAATAATAATAATAATAATAATAATAATAATAATAATAATAATAATAATAATAATAATAATAATAATAATTAACTTTGTATAGCATCTTTCATAAAGAATTGCAGCTCAAAGTGCTTCAAAGACAGGCATAAATGAGCACAAAATGGGCAGATCAAGAGCAATGCAATGACACAAAATAAGCATAAAATAGATACTGTAGCAGCTAAATAGACAAAGTCAAGGTAAGGCATAGAACATTAAATCACATCGTTTTTCATATTAGGATCTAACATCTTAATATGCCTCTTTTTACGATCTGATTATCACTGATACACATCCTTTTAACTTTAGCTTTTGTCATTTATGATCACAGGGACTCGAACCCATGATGGTCTAGTAATTTTTACCCGAAAATGACTCTTTATTATTGCATACAAAAAAAGGATATGTACTGCAGTAATAGTGTCAGCCACAGTACCTCAGATCCTTGCTTTAAGGCTATAGCTTCTTAAGGCACATTTGGTTTTATGTTGCTGAATCTGTGACCCTAATGCTAAACCCATGGCTGACAAGTACACTGATCTCTGGTTATCCCACCGACCCCTGTTCCATGATGTCATGGGAGAGTGGGAATTGACCCACAATGCAAATCTATCTCTAATCATCCTCACTCGTATAGCGCTGAGAATTCCCTGCTAACAATTTCCCTGAGTAGCCTGGATGTCAGGAAAACCACTTAATCCAGTGCTTCAAATAACCACGTATGTTTAAGGGAGTCCCCCTAGAGACGCGTCTGAAATCCGAGGGGAATGTGAGAATCTCGTCTCTCCTTCATTGCGGCTTAGAAGGGTGCGAAGAAACAATGGACTACTAAGGGCCCTGATGCAGATTCTTAAGCAGCCCCCCCCCCCCGTGGAGAGCAGCACAGAGAGGAGAGGAGCACTCCAAGATAGACTCGCTTAGTCTGCTTTTCAATAAACTTTTCCACACTTTAATTTCGCTGCTGTGGGCACCACCGAATCCATGCATCAGGATCTACTTCATGTCATTCATTATTGAACGTACCTGGCACACCACTCTTGGTAGGCCTGCTGCAATTTCACAGGGAAAGGTAAATTCAAGGCTCTTTGACTTCATAATTCTTTCAGGAGCCCAGCATGTTAACATGGTTATGCTAATGTTTTGTATGGAAAACATCGAAAGCTCTCAGGGAAGTGCAAATGTGTGCTTTTGTATTTCGAAATCGGAATGTGACCACTGTGCAGGCAAAGGTTTGATATAGACAATATCTGCATTGCAACTATAAGGAGAGGAATTCAACGTGAAATGTAAGGGTGGTGAAGGCAGGGCTGGAAACATACAGCGAAGTTTACATGGTAACCGTTACCGTGTGCCATTCCTCATGATACTTGAAGATGTAAATGGAAACAGATTTAACAGCTGTGTAGGAAGTGTAAGGCCCTCCATCCTGTTACTTTCCATTCGAGCGGTTTTGGTAGATGAGTAGCGACTTTATGCGATTGAAAAAGGGACGTTGATGTAAATGGAATAGCGAGTGATAAAGTATGCATGGACCATGGTTTCCTGGAAATGCAATTTTAAAGAGAAGCGAAATTTGCGTCTCAGTCACAAAATCAAATCATACAAAACCATTCCCCTCTTATGTCTGACTTTTAGACTCAATATCCGGCGTGATAAACATCAATGGGAAACATAATGGTTTTCAGAAAGTATTTAATTTGATCAAGGGCTTGTTGAGGCCGGAGGCTCGGCAGCAGTTGTTTTTACCATTAGGTTAGTCTTATGTTGAAGAACATGTTCATAAAAAAAACATTAATTGATCATGAGTTATGTCGTATCTATGTGCATGAGTGTATGTGCATGTGTGCATGTTTACATTAAAAATAGTAACATTTGTATTAACCCATGGCAATTCAAGCAGACAGGTGTTGATGTTACAGGTCCTGTTTGGACTCAGGATCCCATGACAGATACAAATTTGTGTTGCCTGTTTAAAACAGGGGGTATACTGTTACTGTTGGTTCCTCAGTTCTGCTCGTCAGCAACTCTTCACATCTTCAATTGTGGCATAAATGATTAGAAACCATTTCCCTTGAACAGTTTTTTTATATATATAAAGTAAAATGTGTATATATACTGTATATTCCAAAAATGCAAAAGCAACATGAGCTTTGCTTTAAACATAGCATCATTCATCATAGCAATAAGCAATTGTCTATGTACAGTACAAGTAATTCAGTGCTTACATTCTTCTGAAATTAATTCACTCTACAAATATATATAAAACACAACCAAACTGACTACTGAATGACAAATGTATTTATATTACTTTAAATCCTAAAACAAAATGCTAACTAGCGATTAGCATACAAGCTAACTAGCACTACTGTCGAAACCCATTATAAACTAGTTAATAAACTAGAAAATAGTTAGCATAGACATAGAGCAAGCAAACAATTACACATAAATATCATGCCCCAAACATACCATCAATGACTCAGACCATAGTTGTTATCTGTAAATCCCTTTTAGATATCACCAGATTATATTACACAACAAAATACATTCATATAGCCAAGGACGCGGCAAGGGGGGGTGCGGCGGAGGCTGCAGCACCCCCTGCTGGTGGGGAGTGTAACTGCAACTGCAAGGTTGTTTTGGCCTTTATTCCATTGTAATACCGAGGCTACTCAATGTCACTGCGCGAGCGGCACTGCAGATTTACCCTACTCTTGGAATTCATTGCCATATCCTCATAGGGGCGCTGTCTCGATAATGCAGTGTTATTAAAGAAGCCGCAAGCGTGTAGCCGACGCATGAACCAGTTAGGATTCGAATAGACGCGGCCTGGAAGCGTCAACGCGGAACTGGAAATCCGTTGGTAAAAAAAATAGCGGCCTGGAATAGTTTTTGGGACAATTCGCAGTAAAGGAATATATCTGTCGGCGATGTTGTATGCGGGAATGAATTGCAGAGAGGGAGGACTGACTGAAGTGGAGAGTGTGTTTACTTGTGTCTCAGAAAAGAAATGTCTTAAAAACGAATATCTGATTTCTTTAATAATAATAACCTGGACTTGCTGCATATACATCAAGATATTCTGGACTCACTGGACATTCATGTTGTCATGAAGGAGTTTATTCCCACCACTCCTGAACGCAAGACCACCTTCGGTGTTCTACCATCTTCGGAATAGGTAATGCGTGTTTATTATCGCTCCTGCGGGGATTGTTGTTGTGACAGTCAGTGACACACACACACACACACTGCTGCATTTCGTGTGTGAACTGTCCACATGTTGGTGTTCAAGTTTGTCTGTTGTAGTGTATAATATTGATCTTTCAAATGAATGGAAAATCACGAATGATGCGCTTCGCGCATGCATTTAATATGATGTTATTATTATTATTTATCTCTGACTCCGACCGCCGCACCCCCAAGTCTGACTCACTTCCCGCGTGCCTGCATATAACCCTGTTTGAACCACTAGCTAAACAAAATAAAACTACAAAAAGTCTGGGAGGCCATTTTGTTTCATTGACTCCCCTTACATCTTCCTAGCAGTGAGCTAGCCCCATTCACTATGTAGCACAATGGAAATGTTTTTTTCCATGCACATTTTTATTTTTACTACAAACTCAAGGATGAACATATTTATGTACCAACCTGTTTAAAATGGGAGGATTCAGCAGTTCAGCAGTAGTAACTGAGGCAAGAGACAGATTCCCACAATACGTAGGGCAAACCCCACACAATAATAATAATAATAATAATAATAATAATAATAATAATAATAATAATAATAATAATAATAATAATAATAATAATAATAATAATAATAATAATAATAATAATAATAATAATAATAATAATAATAATAATAATAATAATAATAATAATAATAATAATAATAATAATAATAATTGTTACGAAGGATCAGATTAAACCGAATATATGTATTTATTGATTGATATATATTGCATAATATTTGTATATCGTTTGATATCCCTTGTGTATTCCTTGTACCTATACACGGAATATCCCTTTAACCTAGTACAGACCATAATATTTCGTTCTCCTATTGGACAGCGGTCCCCTAGGCGCCACTGCCATACCCCCAGGGTCTAGTTCAAAGTCACCGTCAAAGACATGCCTAGGCATGAACGGCTCTGCGCAAGGATACGAGACAGGAATAGGGCTGGTACTAGTTTGTTCACCTAACGTATAAATACGGCGCAGGTGAATACAGAAGTTAAGTTACCCAATAAGTTGAAGCCTCACCCACGATACAATGTGCGGTGAAGTATGGCCTGTTTGGCCCCAATAGAGCATTGAGACCGCGTGCGAATTAATAACTAAAGTATCAGAGTTTAATGCTGTACCGTCGAGTTCGACCTATTCTATTATTTCAGTAATAGTCTATTTATGTATAGTGTATCGTGCGGCTACCGTTCTACAGTAACCAGCATTACCAACGCTTCCTCGCACCAGCTAGTGTGCTTATCCAGGCTGGGCTGCTTACCCTGGCGCTTTCACCCGAGGAGCCCTAGACGAGGACCGTGTGGACATGTACACTGGATAATCTACCCGACGACTACATAGCCCTTTTCGGCTGGATTATATTTGCTTTGGTCCTGTAATTGATGGAGCGGAGAATCGCCTACACCCACAATTGTGTGGGATTTACCCTGTGAGGAGCAACGTCGAGCCCGCCTCTCAGAAGCCTGAGGCTGGCTAGCTTTCTTCCATGCGGAGCTGCATGCCACGGAGAACAGCTGTTATTCGTCTGCGGATCAAGAGATTATTGCACCGTCTCCTGTACTTGGAGTCTCTCTATTCATCGTTGACCCAGACTCTACTACCGACAAATCCTCTCCCCTTGCTGGCCTACAACCGGAGGGACCCTACCAGTATCTCCCGCTGCCTTACTAGAGTACCATAGATATAATTCCTAAGATTCAGGTTGTATTCATTATCTCCTGCGTAATATGAGAATGGACATACGTTATTGATTTGCTTACGCACATTCTTTTGCCTTATAAACGCACCCTACGTAAAGTATTGTTATATATACTATCATTGCTGCTAATAAATATTATTAAACCCAGTTTTGTGTGGAACCGTGTCATTGTGGAGGTGTTCTCATCATATACCTGTGTACTGTATGGCCAGTAGTAATGTACATAAGACAGTAGTGGTTTAATGATACCATACTTATTAATACAGTCAGGGAATTGTACCCCTCAGTTACAATAATAATAATAATAATAATAATAATAATAAATTACATTTATATAGCGCGCATTTCTAGACACTCAAAGCGCTCCCCACAATGTAGGGTGGAAATTGCCTCCTTCACCACCACTGGTAGCACCTAACCTTGGGCTATGCAGGCTCAATGGCTGCCATACACTGGCACCAGGCACACATCACTACACATCACTACACAATGGCTGAACGGCTCAGGCAGACCAGGCTGCAGAAACAAATGAGTGGGGGGGCATAAAATGTTCTCGGGGGGGCACAATGGTTTTTCAACACAGGTTCCCTTTTATATGTTTCAGCTGGGACAACGGCGCTGTGGCTTGCTTGGCACTGCCCACGGTGCTGAACTAAACAGCAGAGAGGCAATTGAAAAATCTAATTTCAACTTAAGAACATTCACTTATACAAAAACAGACTGAACGGATAACAGACCTGCTGGGGCAGCGGACTGAGAGCATGGGACACAAACAGGCTGGATAAGATGGTCAGGAAGGCCAGTAGCGTGGTTGGGGTGGAGCTGGACTCTAGCGAGGGTGGCGGAGAGGAGGAACCTTGCTAAGCTCCAGGCCATCAGGGAAAACCCCTCCCACCCACTATACACAGACTTGGCTGACAGGAGGAGCATGTTATAGGCTCACACTATCTAAATGCAGCACTGAACGGCACAGGAAGTCCTTCATTCCGACAGCCATCAGACTATACAATGCATCACTGTGCCTCACTGCATCACTGAGCACAGAGTGACAGTTACGATCTTCCTGGACTCTTACTTTTTAAACGGCACTGTGCAATATTACACCTACTGTAGACTTCAGTATATTTTTACTGTATTTATTTACTGTATCTTTTATTCTATTTTTATTCTATTTCATTTTATTCTATTCTTAGGCCATTTGTTTTGTTATTCTTATTCGTGACTTGTTCTGTCTAAATGTTTAATGTTGAGTGATTTGCAATGTCAAATTTCCCTCAGGATAATACATTTCTATTCTATTCTATTCTATATCTTTGAAAAGTCTCCATTTATTCAACACTTCTGAATAAACTGACAAATTGAACTGAACTGACAAAAATAAGGTGCATAAAAAAGCAAACAAAATTCCTCCACAGGCTACTCACCATCATTAGTAGAGCGGCAAGCTGCGTTTGGGGACAGAGTGAACTCTTCTTAAAACACTGCCCCTCCACTCATTCCTGAACTTTTTTGTTAATCCTTCTCAAATGCCAACTGAATTAAATTGGCCTTGCGTCGATGAAGCATACTAAGGCGATGTTCTGTAAAGACGTTCTTGAGGGTAGAAAACGAATTCTCACAGAGTGCCATGCTAGCTTCAGTAGTGTTGTTGTTGACATCAGTGCCCACTAGGGCTGTCCCCGACTAAGGATTTGGATAGTTGACTTTGATTGACAAAAAAATTAAAAATTACCAGGGTGGGCACAGCTGACTCAGTGGGCGGGCCCGGCCCCATAATGCCCGCCCATGGCGCCGGGTCTGGGATCAGGAGACAGGGATTGATATCAGCCAATTAAGGGGAAGGGATGATTAGGTGGCCTTAATGTAAGAGACCTGATTGGGAATTTGGCCAGGAATGTCGGGGAACCCCCTACTCTTTGCGATAGGCATCCTGGGTTCTTTAACGAGATTCAGTCAGGACCTCGGTTTAGCGTCTCATCCGAAAAACGGCGCTCACAGCACGGTGTCCCTATCACCATAACAGGGGCATTGTTACTGATTGTTATTGTTACTAAGTCTAAGTACTAAGGACTCAGACCTACTGCTCCCCCCTGTGGCATAATACAATTTTTTTTTTTTTTATTTATTGGTCTTTTTCCCCCTCCATTTTCCTCCGATTTTCTCCCATCCCAATGTTAGTCGTATGCCAATTCCCAGTCCCTTCCTGGTCGCTGCGCTTTACCCCCCACAGTCAGATCATTTGGGAGAGTGGAGGCTACCACGTGCTTCCTCCGACACACGTCCAGCCAATCACCGCTTCTTTTCACCTGGCAGCGCGGATTCTCATTGAGAGGGCGTAGCGTGTGGGAGGACCACACTATCCCCCTCACGTCCAATCCGCGCTTAGCAGGCGCCCCGACCGAACTGTAGGAGTCGCTGTTTACAACGACCCGGACCCACCCCGCCAGCTTCTCCCACACTCTGATACAGCCAATTGTATCAGTGCAGACGGCCAGCCAAGCTGGTGACAACCCCGGAGCTGTGAGCTGGATTCGAACAGGCGAATCCAGCTCACAGCTCCGGGGCTGGTGACGAACGCAATCTCCGCTCGACCACCTAACCGCCCCCGGCATAATACCATTTTAAAGTATGGGCAGATCAAATAAAACACAACAATATACAAATAATTAAAAGTAAACAAATTAACTTATAACACAAAGAATATGACCATACATATGTGCAGTGTTGTGCTAGTTACTGAAAAATAGTAACGCGGTTACTTTACTAGTTACTCATTTCAAAAGTAACTCTGTTACTTTACTAGTTACTTACACCCAAAAGTAATGCGTTACTGTGAAAAGTAACTATTTAAAAAAAAAAAAAGATTGCTCCCATGCCTGGCTTACAGATACTCAAAATCGGTTGATCAACTTGACAGTTTCCATTCACATCACTGAACTCTGCTAAGCAATGTGGTCTAGATACAAACACAAATCTGACACAACTCGTCACGCGATTGGGCAAACATGTCAGTGGCCAATCAGAGAGCGTTCGCCAGAAATGCGGCTACGGAAAGTATAGACGCTTACAGATACTCAAAATCGGTTGATCAACTTGACAGTTTCCATTCACATCACTGAACTCTGCTAAGCAATGTGGTCTAGATACAAACACAAATCTGACACAAACACAAATGTCCCGACGTAATAAGAAATGCGCCGTGCCTAATTGTATCGCCGCTTAGGTTGAAGGAACAGCCTTGATGTCGCTGGAGCGTTTCATTATAACCGTCTTGCAACGTTGTTTAAGATATCAATCGTGCATTGCAACGTTAGAATAGTTAGGATATCAATTGTGCATGAAAGGACTATATTTATATAGTTTGATTAGTATTGATGAGATTCCCTGGCAGATTCGTAGTCAAAATCCGTTGATCAACTTGAGTTTCCATTAATTTACATTCACATCACTGCACTCACCAGTGTCTGTCGAGATGTAACGTTAGTCCAGCAGCCCCTCAAACATTTTCTTTATCTCATTTCCATGTTGTACTGTATATTCTCTCTCCAAGTAGTTGGGAAAAGTTTTCCGTCCCATTTGCTGTGTGTCGCCTGGTATCATTCTACGCAGGTGGCGAGTGGCTTTGGATGAGTCCTGGTAGTTAACGTTAGACTCCAGTATCTTTGAGCCAAAACACAAATGACATAACTAAAACGTTATTTTCTTTTCGCTCGACAAAAGAGAAATACGCGAGTAGCTGGGCGCTGCCATTATCAGTCAGGAATAGTAAACAAAACACGCCCCCAGCACAGCGTTTCCCCGCAGGCAGACAGGATAATAATAATAATAATAATAATAATAATAATAATAATAATAATAATAATAATAATAATAATAATAATAATAATAATAATAATAATAATAATAATAATAATAATAATAATAATAATAATAATAATAATAATAATAATCACTACCGCTCGCTATCAATCTACGCAGTATATAACGCAAATAACGTAGTAACGAACCATTCAGTAACGCTAACGGCGTTACTGAATTTCAAAAGTAATGCGTTAGAGTACTAGTTATCGCCAAAAGTAACTTCGTTACTGTAACGTGTTACTTTGTAATGCGTTAGTCCCAACACTGCATATGTGATAGTGGGCATCACATACATCTTACAAATCCTTTCGAATTTCTGCGAGACAACAATTAGTACCCGACAACTAATTGTTGATTTATTTGTATTAGTATTATTTATTAATAATTATGTATTATTATTCAGGTAATTAAGTGCAATATCAGTCTCCTTAAACACTACGCTCACTTGTTATTTTCTACTTATTAATAGTATCTTTTCATTTATCATCCTCTCCACTACCTACTCATAATTAGTCTTATGGCCATACATCTAAAGGGTTAAGTAGTCTTTATGAGAATGGACAATCTTTAGTGAGATGGTTTTTGTAGCAATTTGTGGAATCAGTATTCACCAATAAACTGCCCACATGACACTTAACAGTGATTGGCCTGTGTTAACCCCTTTCACTACAATCTCACGAGAGATTAGAACATTATGTCATTCTAAAGATGCAACAATGGCTACAAGTCATTAAGAACTGACAGAGATCTAGGATCTAGAAGAAACATAACGTACATCTGAATTCAACATGCGCGTCACATAGACATGTTATGGTTGATGGACAGCATCCCACCGCTATATATTTTATTCAGTCCTTGACCTTTACAGATAGGGCCCCTACGTCAATATACTGAGCGCTGAAGGATTTCGTCAATTGAATGCAATTGGTTTTGTGAAAGCCAGTGTTGGACATAGGGGAGATCGCTGTATGTGTGTGTTGACACGCTGCTAACTATCACTCTACTCAAAATGAAAAAAGATGAAAACGATGAATAATGAACAGAATAATGAATCTAATTAAAAAGAGAACAAGTGTCCACCCGCACTCACAAGCTAATGTACTTTGAACCCCTGTGACTACAGTCTTACAAAGTTATCATTTATCACATGACAACTCGCATTACATCTGATCAGGGTAAACACAAGCCGGCGTGCAGCACTCTTTTAATTGGTTCACTTTGATCTTTGAGCGCCACAGGGTTTACTGTTGACGTGCCAATCCACCTCATTCAGATCTGCCACTGATGAGAGAGCTCACAAACGCCCTCCAGACTGCCTCAGGTCTGGGCCCCCTGGAGGCATACTGTAGCCTACCTGCTCCACGGGTCACCCATGGATTCATAGCCTCTAACTTCCCATCATTTCCTAGAATGTGAGGCAACTACAGTTAATGTGATTCCTTTTCTTTTTTTACATGCTTGTACAGATACCCTGGATTTACAGTAGTCCTGGGTGTTCACACTTTACGTCAGTCCTCAGCTCCTCGCTAATGGTTGATGGTATGTCATTCAGGCCTAACAGTGTTTTTTGACCTTTGGTGTTTACCATCATTCTCGTTCCCTTCGTTGACTTTGTAAGCCCCTCTATTCGGGGTTCAGGTAGGAGTTGAGGGAGGGAGGCAGGTGGGGGAGGGAGGGTGAGGATGAAGGATGCAGACGGGCACACGCAACATGACAGAAGAAGAGAGAGTTATCCGCCAGCGTGAGTTAATTAAGACCCCCCCTCCCCCCACCTTCTCAGGCAATCTATCTGTTCTTGACATTTCATCTGCTTCCTCCTGGATGACTCCCCCTTCGAGGGAACAGGAAGAGGGCAAGAGAGCCAGAGAGAGAGCGCGAGAGAGAGAGAGAGAGAGAGAGAGAGAGAGAGAGAGAGAGAGAGAGAGAGAGAGAGAGAGAGAGAGAGAGAGAGAGAGCTTGACCTTGGATGGGTGTTGTGATGCATTACCGATCTTACTCCACAACAGTCCGTCTGCTGCTGAGAAACGTCTGAATGCTGCTGCTCTCTGTCCCTCACCTCCTTCCAGCACCATGTCCTTCCTCCCTCACCTCCTTCCAGCTCCATGTTCTTCCTCCCTCACCTCCTTCCAGCTCCATGTCCTTCCTTCCTCACCTCATTCCAGCTCGATGTCTTTCCTTCCTCACCTTTCTGTTATTTCATTTGAAAAGAAAAAAGCATATGTCCGAATGTTTCAGAGCGTGCACTGGGGGTCCTCGTGGTGCACAATTAAAATAATGGAATAGGGAAAAGACATTCATATGCAAATCGGTCGGTGAAAGGGGCTGGAGAGAGAGTGCTGTCACACACAAAATAAACAAAAGAACGGGGTGCGTGCACGCGTTCTAATATGAAAGCTGGTGGAAGACATTCATAGCTTTGCTTTACTGAAAAATATTCAAATGCTGTTTATCAAAGACATATCAGATGGATCAAATTAATGGTAAAAGCAAACAACGTGCAGTTACACAGAGTAAAGGGAACCTAATTTCTACATCTCATTATTGCCATGGAAGCGCTGTCGTTTCAAAGGAGAGCTAGGTTATGAGCTAAAAGGAGAAGGAGATTGTACTGTTACGGGCCCCCGGCCCACCCTCGCCAGTGATCTGGCTCCGTGATACATCTATTTAATGCACTCTTTGTAGCTGGCAAACCCCAGCCGACGGCTTATATATATATATAAAGAGAAAAGTGGGAGCACTTTTCAAAAGAACATAAACTAAGGTAGCAATCTTACTGACTGACCAGGGAAACACCAGTATTATTATTGCTGGATGCAATCCTACCTGGAGGGGAGAGAACAGATGGTGGAGGTAAACGGTACCCTCCCCCTCACAGTGAGCTGTGGTGTTCCACAAGGAAGCATACTAGGACCGCTACTGTTCCTAATTTATGCAAATGACATGTCGTCAGCCTGTGACTGCAACTTGTTCCTGTTTGCGGACGACTCAGCCCTGCTGGTCTCTGACAAGAACAAGTTGCAGGTTGAAAAAACCCTCAGCTCGGAACTAGGCAAAATCTGCATATGGCTCGGTGATAACAAACTATCATTACACATGGGCAAAACAGAGTCCATTCTCTTCGGTTCAAATAACAAACTCAGCAAAATCGACGGCTTCTCAGTTACAGTGGGTGACAATATTGTCACAAGGAAAGACGAAATTACCTACCTGGGTTCCATCCTAGAGGCAAATCTTTCCTGTGACAAAATGGCATCCAATGTAATAAAAAAAGTCAACCAACGAACTCGATTCTTGTACCGGATCTCCTCTCTGGTAAACAAGAATACCCTGAAGACTCTGGCAGGAGCACTCATTCAAGGGTACTACAACTATGCTTGCACCTCATGGTACCAAAGCACCTCAAAGGCGCTAAAAACAAGATTACAAACATCACAAAACAAACTGGTCAGACTACTACTTGACCTTACCCCCAGAACCCAACTCACCCCTGCCCACTTTGACAACCTAGGATGGCTTAGAGTAGACGACAGAGTACAGCAACTTGTAATGGGCCTGGTCTACAAGATACACTATACGACTAAGGTACCCATGTACATGTCAAAATACTTCCCAAAGGTCAGTGAATACCACAACCACTACACCAGAGGAAGCTCAACAAATCATGTTAAACCCAGATTCGGCTCAAACAAGGGACTAAACACGTTTAGCAATTTTGCCACTTCAATGTGGAACGCCCTACCCAAAGCTGTAAAGGAATGTGAATCCCTACCCACATTCAAAACTGCTCTTAAAGAGCACCTACGGGAGGCTGCAATTCGAAACTGGCCACCGTAAATGCCCAAACCCACCACCTCCTAATAGACAGTCTCCTCCCCACCGCATGTATACATTCTCTCCCCGCTGTATGTATATTTCTCTCCCACCCACCCACCCCCTCCAACTGTACAGTCTCCACCCCACCGTATGTATATTTCTCTCCCACCCACCCACCTCCTCCTAATGTACAGTCCCCTCCCCATCATATGTATATACTCTGTTAGGATCTATGGGTAACAGTACTGTATATTTGAATAACGTTTATGTCACAAATATATCAGTACTAAATACCTGTATGTCCCTATGCCATAAATGTCATGTATGTTGTGTATGTCATAAATGTCAATATGAATTGAAAATGGGGGACCCTGATGTAAACAAGACAAATGTCTTTCTCTGGTCTGCATCCCCTTAACAATTGTGTGTATTGAGCCGTACTGTATTGTACCCATTCTGCAATCTGTTAAATAAAGTTTTCATTAATTCATTAATTCATTAATTCATTCATTCATTAATTAATTCATTCATTCATTCATTCATTCATTCATTCATTCATTCATTCATTCATTCATTCATTCATTCATTCAATCATTCATTCATTCATTCATTCATTCATTCACAGTCCTTGATTTCTACAGTAACTGCACAGGCGGACATAACAACTGTGTGGGCCAATGGGCCGAGACATTATTATCTGCTGTGAGCCAAAAGTCACATGACCAGCTCTCCTGAAAGGTCAGCCAATCAGTGGGTGGTCTTTTGCGGCCTGTGGCAGAGGTGGCACTTCATTACAGATTCATTCATTATAAGATGAATATGATATAAACTACAGTGTGTATATATATGTGTGCAGGTCAGTGTGGGTCCGGCAAGTGTCCATTAGATTAATTATTCTCCCACCGGAACACCAGTCCATTAGGGTACAACAGTATCATTCAACCAGATATAATGCATACTACAAAGACAGTTACAGATATCTTTCAGTCACAGGTAAAGATGGCATTATACGTTCATGAAACAGTCGATACAGAACCATTTGACGTTTCTGAGAGATAGCAAAAACCTCAGTGTTTTTCTTTCCCGTTTAAAGTAGTGTTTTATAGAAGGATTAGGCTATATGTTTTGCTAACTAGCCTAATTCCAAGAGCCAAATTGCTAAGACTAAATGACCGGATGTTGAAATGATGTTACACCCCCGCTATGAGAATGCACTGGAGCTGCTGACATCCTGGGACTTCAGCTGCAACGCTAAGCTACTTTTGGCTAGTGGTTTTTCCTTATTTTAAACTGCCGCTTCGAGGTTCAAAATCCCCGCCTTAACGGGAGAGAAAACGACCCTGTTCAAGTCTGCATGAACCACAGACAAAGCTAGGAGTGGTCTATTAATGTTACAACCTGGCTCTGGATTGCAACAAACGAGGGAGACAACACACCAAAATCATCAATGAAATGAGTTATTTAAAAACAAATGACATTGTGGGATGTGTGAGATTAGAGAAGCAGAACACAGAGCAACAACAAGTATTGCAGAGCACCGCCCACCAGCCTCCTGCAAGGACAGCAAGCAGAACACAGAGCAACAACAAGTGTTGCAGAGCACCGCCCACCAGCCTCCTGCAAGGACGCCTATAGCTTATTCCCAGCGGAAGAGTGCTGCCGAGTGCTTCCGCGTTTTCCCTGATTGGCTGCGACACGCCCCGCGGCAGCGCGGCAGCCGCAGAGCGGAGCGGCAGAGCTTGCGGCATTATGTAGCCATAATCCCAGATGTTTTTCATTCGACGCTTAGCTCAACTGGCAGCGCTGCAGTCCTGCGGTCCGTTAGTGACAAGTTTGAATCCCTTCAATTTTTTTTTTTTTTTTTTTTGTGCATTCTTTCGCCGGTTAAGTTTAGGCATGTTAACTTTAAGCATTGTTTCGGAGTTGGTTATGGTTAAGGTTAGGCATTGTTTCGGAGTTGGTTAAGGTTAGAAGGGTTAAGTTTAGGCGCTGTTAAGGAGCTGGTTAAGGTTAGAGTTTGTCTTAGAGAATGGCAATATTCTTTCGGAGTTGGTTATGGTTAAGGTTAAGGTTAGGCATGGTTAAGGTTAAGGTTAAGGTTAGGCATTGTTTCGGAGTTGGTTAAGGTTAGAAGGGTTAAGTTTAGGCGCTGTTAAGGAGCTGGTTAAGGTTAGAGTTTGTCTTAGAGAATGGCAATAGACAGCCTATTTCCGAGCTGCAGCGCGAGGCAATAGACAGCCTATTTCCGCGCTGCAGCTCTCTCGCGCTGCCGTGGTCACATGGGCGTCATGGCCAATCAGAGAAAATGCGGAAGCACGCAACGCACTCTTCCGCTGGGAATAAGCTACACGCTGCAAGGACAGCAAGAAGAACACAGAGCAACACAGACAGAGTGGGGAGGGCCGTCACAATTAATAATAACCCATCAATTTCCTTATAACTGCAGGAGATTGTGGAGAGACAAGAGCAGCCATACATTCAACAAAATTAGAGGTCTATACCAAAATCTGAGTCCATGGCACATATTATCACTGATCTGTTCAAACATTAAATTATTAAAGAGTAGAGCTGTTCATGAATTTAAAAAGCCCACGATTATTAACCATGAACCTTGTAAAAAAAAATAATAATAATTACCACGGATCTATAATAATCTGACGAGAATAAACAGTTGTTTACAGATGTATTACCTTTGAAAAATAAAAGCAGATCCGTCAATTTCTTGTAGGCTTTAGTGGGCTGTGTATCTTGTTCATTCTATGCCTTGCATGGAATGTTCAGGGAGTGGTTACCATGGTTACGTGCTGCCTTGCTGGAAGAAAGATTCCAAAAATTCTGTGATCATTTTTTAAATGGCAACATTAGCACAAAAAAACAACATTAATTATATAAAATATATAATTTTAAGCAATATATAATGCAGAGAGACTCAGAAGGAGCTTATATCCCCAGGCCATCAGGATGCTCAATGACAATGACATTATGTAACAACCCATCATCTTGAAGGAATCTAAAGTGATGCTAATTTGAAGGGGCGGTTGGGTGGCGTAGCGGAGATTGCGCTTGTCACCAATGCAAGAGGCTGCGGTCTCGACTCCCGGAGTCAGCATTGCCCTGCGGCTTGGGCCGGTCGCCATACTAACTCGTTTGGCTGAGTTAGGGGGAGGGAAGTCGTGGGTGGTAATCTGGCGTTGTGGACAGCGACGCCTACAGGTCAGGTCTGGGTGCCTGCTCAGCGAAAGGCAGGAAATGGTGAAGGCAGCGTGACCTCTCACTAAGGTCTAATGTGAGCCGTATGCATGCCCGCCTCTCTTGGCTTAACGTTGAAAATAGATTGTCTTTTAATATACTTGTGCTGTTCAAGTTGGTCATGAGCAGTAAGACTCCTGTTTTTATACATAATCAGATTGTTTTTAGTAATACTGTGCACGAGCATTACACTAGAGGTTCCAGTAGTGGGCAGCTTGAATTGCCAGGTCCTAGAACCAGCGCTCTGTGGAATGGCCTGCCTCGGAACCTCTGCTGCATTTACAGTAGATTCACTTTTAAAAAGAATCTTAAATTGTTTTTAAATTGTTTTTAACACTGTAAAGTGGTTTTTTGTTTTTGTTTTACACTAATGTAATTTTAGCTATATTAATTGTTACAGTAGGTTCATTATGCATTGTGTGTACTGACTTTTAATAATTTTGTTTTTTTTGCAATGGTGATTGTTTTTGTGTTTTTTTGTGTGTGGACCCCAGGAAGACTAGCTGGTTGCTATCGCACCAGCTAATGGGGATCCCTAATAAAATCAAATCATAATCACAGCACGGGCCTACTTCACTCCCCCTCCTTTTCCCCTCACGTCCTCCACACGCTCCTCTTCATCCCCCTCTCCATCCACTGCGCACTCCTCCTCATCCTCTCTTTCTCCAGTCACCCCTTCCTTCACCCTCATACGCCCAGCTGTATTCCATCCCCCTAATTCACACGCGGTCAAGCACCCCACTCCCCACAGCTGCACTCAATCCTTCCCTGATGGGGGGACTATTTCTACACCTCGACGCTGACCAGAAGCTGTCGTGGTATTAATTACCACTGCCCAGGTACGACGTCTCTGCAAGAAAGCTCTGCTGCTAGATACCCACCGTGTATTTGCTTGCTCTAACCCGTTTCTCTCCTGTGCCCCAAAGGACCGCCGTCCCTGCCTGGACGCCACCTGTTCCCGAAGAGGAACACTTGTTCTCCCGCTGCAACCCAGCAGCTCCCAAGACAAGCACCAGGACCGCTTGCTCACTCACTGCCGCCGCGGCAGCCACAAGACAGAACATAACCCCGTTCTATTTCCCCCCAATTCCTGTGTTGCTCAATTGACATTAAACACCCTTGAAACCGCTCCTATCTCTTCTCGTGTATTCAGCAATTGGGCTGTGCTCCAGACCCCAGTTCTCACAGTATACCACGACCATGATGACAGCACCAGCTGTACACGAGACCAAGGAATGGAAGAAGTTTCAGAAGCAGTCTGTGAGTATCATAAACGGCCAGACCGCCGGTGTTGACCAACTCGCTCACTCCCTAGACGCCGTCACGGCGCAGCTGGCCGCTCTCGCCCTCGACTCCGCTGAGCGAGAAACACAGTGTCTACATATCGAGGCACACTTTGGCACAGCAGGGCCCACCAGCCGCTACCCCCGCTGCACCAAGCCCCCCGCATAGAGAACCCCCTGTCCCCGCACCAGAACATTACCACGGAAGCGTCTCCAAATGCTGTGCGTTTTTATTCCAGTGCTCGTTAGTGTTCGAACAACAACCCCACACGTTTCACAGCGATAGGTCTAAAGTGGCTTACCTGTCGGCGCTGCTCACAGGCGCGGCGTTGAAATGGGCCACCGCTCTCCACTTAAACAATTCCTTCCTCTGCAATTCGTACTCTGAGTACGTCGACGACATGCGTAAAGTGTTTGACCACCCTCCAGATGGCTCAGAGGGGGCCTCCGGCTTGTTTTCGATCCACCAGGGAAGCCGCAGCGTAAGCGAATACGCTATCAATTTCCACATCCTCGCCGCCGGCTCCGACTGGGGGGACACACCGCTGCGAGGCGCTTTTCGCCAGGGCTTGAACGACGCTATTAAAGACGAGCTTGCGTCCAAAGAAAGACCCACCTCCCTGAGCGAGCTAATCCATTTGGCCAGGGAACTCGACCTGTGTCTTCGGGAACGTCGTCGAGAGAAAGCTAGCACCGCTCGTTCGCCTATACCCGTTCCTGCCTGTACTGCGGTCAAACGGGTCACTCCGTTGCCTCTTGCTCGCTTCGCCCAAACGACGGGGCTCGACAGTAGCGCTGGGCGTCTGTTCGAGTCTAGATATCGCTCCCAGCTCCGGCCCAAACATGCTATTCCGCGCCACGCTGTGCCTGAATAACCAATCACTCCCGTTATCTGCCCTGGTTGACTCAGGGGCCGACGAGAACCTCATCGACGCCGGAGTAGTCTCCCGTTACAACATCGCTACTGACGCCTTGCCGATACCCCGTGACGCCCGGGGGTTAAACGGGAAACTTCTCACGTGGATTACTCGCCACACCGTACCCCTTCGTCTTCTGCTATCCGGGAATCACAGCGAGAATATTCGGTTTCACGTTACCAACTCTCCCCACAATCCAATTGTCCTTGGCATGCCTTGGCTCAAGTTACACAATCCCGTTATCAATTGGCCTACCGGCCTGGTGACCAGCTGGAGCGCCCACTGTCAGGTCGCTTGTCTACAGTCGGCTCGGCCGCCACTAGAGGGCGCCGGTTCGCACCCCCCCAAGGAGAACATAGATCTGTCTGCAATTCCGCCGGCCTACCACGATTTGAAAACAGTTTTCAGCAAACAACAGGCTCTCTCCCTTTCTCCCCATCGCCAATACGACTGCACCATTGATTTACTCCCCGGGGCGCCACTCCCCACTAGTCGCCTGTTCAACCTCTCGCGCCCAGAGAGAGAATCAATGGAGAAGTACGTTCACGAATCCTTGGCCTCGGGCATAATCACCCCCTCCTCCTCTCCTGTTGGCGCAGGATTCTTCTTCGTTTCCAAGAAGGATCGTTCCCTTCGCCCCTGTATCGATTACCGGGGTCTCAACAACATCACGGTAAAGAACAAATACCCCCTACCCTTAATCGACTCTGCTTTTGAGCCCCTGCAAGGTGCCACCATCTTCACAAAACTGGACCTCAGGAACGCCTACCACCTTGTTCGCATGCGGGAGGGAGACGAGTGGAAGACGGCCTTCAAGACACCACTCGGCCACTTCGAGTACAAGGTAATGCCCTTCGGTCTGACCAACGCCCCTGCTGTCTTCCAGGCCCTCGTCAATGACGTTCTCCGTGACGTACTCCACCGCTCCGTATTCGTCTACTTAGACGACATCCTGATCTTCTCCCGCTCCATGGAGGAGCATGTCCAGCACGTCCGCCGAGTCCTCCAGCGTCTTCTAGAAAACAATCTGTTCGTCAAGGCGGAGAAGTGTGAGTTCCACGTCTCCTCCATCGGTTTCCTCGGCTACATCATAGAGGGCGGCAAGATCCGGGAGGACCCCGAGAAGATCAGAGCGGTGTCCGACTGGCCCCGTCCCACCAACGTCAAACAGCTCCAACGCTTCCTGGGATTTGCCAACTTTTATCTGCGCTTCATCAGGGACTACAGCCTGGTCGTGGCGCCCCTCACCCAACTCACCTTGCCTTCGGTGCCCTTCGTCTGGTCCGACGCAGTGGACTCTGCCTTCTCCGAGCTGCGCCGGCGCTTCACCACCGCTCCCATCCTCGTCCAGCCGGACACGTCCCGCCAGTTCGTGGTGGAGGTGGACGCCTCCTGCACCGGAGTAGGGGCGGTTCTTTCCCAGCGCTCTGCCACCGACCAGAAGCTGCACCCCTGCGCCTTTTTCTCACGCCGCCTAACCCCAGCCGAGGTCAACTACGACATCGGGAACCTGGAGCTCCTGGCGGTCAAGCTAGCCCTGGAGGAATGGAGGCACTGGCTGGAGGGATCGGAGGTCCCCTTCCTGGTTTGGACGGACCACAAGAACCTCGCCTACGTCTCAACGGCCAAGCGCCTGAACTCTCGCCAGGCTCACTGGGCGCTGTTCTTCGCTAGGTTTAACTTCACCCTGACCTACCGGCCTGGTTCCAAGAACACCAAGCCAGACGCCCTCTCCCGGCAGTTCGTCCCTGAGGAGGGGCCCACACACCCCGACACCATCGTTTCCACTTCCTGTCTGGTGGCCACCGCCACCTGGGAGATCCAGTCCATCGTCAGGGAGGCACAGCGTGCCCAGCCGGACCCAGGTAACGGTCCACCTAACCGGCTTTCTGTCCCTGACCTCATCCGCTCCCAGGTGCTCGAGTGGGTTCGCGCTTCCCGGTTCGCGTGCCACCCGGGGATCGACCGGACACTATCCCTGCTGAAGAGGCACTTCTGGTGGGTCACCATGAGAGAGGACACCTGCGCTTTCGTCCTGGCGTGCACCGTGTGTGCTCGTGCGAAGGCCTCCCATCGACCGCCCGCCGGGCTCCTTCGTCCGCTCCCAGTCCCCGGTCGGCCCTGGTCGCACGTCGCCCTGGACTTCGTCACCGGCCTTCCCCTCTCACACGGTAACACTGCCATCCTCACCATTGTTGACCGTTTCTCAAAGGCTGTGCACTTCGTTGCTCTTCCCAAACTCCCCTCTGCTGCAGAGACTGCTGACCTGATGGTGCTCCACGTCTTCCGGCTCCGCCCGCACTCCAGCGGAAGACCAAGATCCTCTGCGGAGAGAGGAGCCCTGAGGAGGGAACCTCCCTGCGGTTATAGCTTGCGGCTAGGTCAAAGCTAATAACGTCAACAACCTCGCGCGATGTTCCGACGTCGGCTGGCCCTCATGGCCCCGCCACCAGACACCATTTTTGACAGAAAAAACAGCAAGTCGAACAAAGTTACTAATCGCTGCCAATTCCATACCGTGGCGGTACAGGCTTAACACAGCCCACCAGCCACTCGCCGGGCCGACCCACCTCATGGCGTCGGCCGGGCGGGGCACTGTTTCAACATGCCAGAGGCAAAGGACTGATGCTAAACACGGAGCACCAGTGGTGGTTGCAACCAGTAACCTCCACTGTGGTGTGCACCATGAAGGGGTTAATGAATAAATGAACTAAAACACCAGCAATATACTGTAGAATGGGCTAGCCCATACACACAACGTTAAGGGGATGCGGACCAGAGAACCAGTCCTGCATATTATTCATAATATTCACAAACAGCACACCAGCCCTAGACCTCAGCCCATTCACCCATGAGAAGGTAAACAAAGCCCCCCCGCAATACTCCCTCAGTAGACACAGATTGACCGTCAGCATGAATGGTTAAGAGGAGGGAAGACTGTAGACAGACATCCCTCAGCGGGGAGACAAACAGAAACAGTAGCCCAGCATAGCATAGCGTTAGCCGCGCGCTCCAGGGTAACGGGGAAAACAACAGCGTTTACCCAGACATCCTGCCCCTGGCGCCGATACACAACTCGGTTGTCTCCACACGTCACCAACGCCAGCATTGTCCTTCCTAGTGACATCCCACAGCGGGGAACATTAGAACAGTGCCCCAGCATTATAGCATTAGTATTAGCAGCGTGCTCCAGGATAGCCTGGAAAACGTCCAACTCAGAGGGACGTTTACCCAGACATCCTGCCCCTTGCGCCGATACACAACTCGGTTGTCCAACAGAACAACAAGCAGCATTACTAACACCAGCGTTAATGCCTGATGGCACAGAGCCTACCTGTGTACGAATTAGCTCGATAGCTATAAATCGTACGCTGTCCCTCGATCTGCTGCCAAGAGATGAGGAAACACCAGGACAGACCCGACGTGCCGTTGGAACATGCCGAGAAGATTCCAGGGGCTGGCAAATCTTCGGCGAATACACAACATTGCGCAATTTCTCTTTACTCTTCATAACACTAGTTACACAGGGTGCAAGCATCCGCCATGATGGAAACTAAATAGAGGAAGGGCGAGTTGTGACCATGCCCGGTGTCTTATAGTAAGCCACTGGGGCGGGGCCTGGTCAGGTGCATCGGTGCATTTGTTTTCGTTAATGAAGTACAGTAGGTACTGGAGATGAGGTATATCTCGATGGCGAAAGAGCAAGACGCGATTCGCGAGTACGACTATATAACTACCTTTGTCTATTACAATATACGACATTGCCCATATTGTCAGTTGCAACGGACCCAGGCAATATAGATCCATATGGTGGAGCTACAGGAAAGGTCATGGGGTGAGCAAAATAAACAGTTTTTTGCACTAGGCCTAGGGGTTATGAATGTTTATGGCAATTCAGCCATTAGGCCTACTTTGAGATATCTTGATCTCAGTTTGGCCTGATGATGATAGAGGTAAAGAATTTCCGTTTCAGTGCCGGTGCACGTGTCCTGGAAGACGCCCCGGACAAACAGGAGAAATCCCTCCCCAAAGATCTTTCAAATGGTATCATCATTTAAAAAAAGATAATACAAAGCTCCGGTTCCTTTTGTTTCCACACCTACTGCATAGCTGTCAACATTGGGATTTGAAAATAAGGGAGATTTCCCTGCGAAATTTCCCGGCGCCCCGTCCCACCTTGTCTTCACATACCCATTATAGGCAAGGGTACACATAGTGAGTCCTAAATCTCCACTAGGCATGATATATCAGTGCAACAAGGATTGGATCTCTTTTTTTGCGCTGTCGTCCTTCTTCTTCCGGTCTTCTTGTCAAGTTACAGCTAACGTTCTAATCTACACTGCTGCCACCTGTCTTCACGGCAGGGAATGTATCCTTTTTTGTAAGAAGGGCAAAATACGGGACATTTACGGGAATATATTGAAACGGAAGGACGGCGGGAAAGAAGGGTATAGAATACGGGAGAAACCCGGGAAAACGGGAGGGTTGACCGGTATGACCTACTATATGGCAAAATTAAACAGTTTTCCTTTCCCGTTTACAAGTAATTTTGTCCTTTAAACTGCATTTTAAGTAAGAGGTAAAGGGATGTCTTACAGGACATTTACATTTAGTCATTTAGCTGACGCTTTTATCCAAGTTAAGCGACTTACAAGTTCTGCACGACAAGTCAGCAGGAAGGGTACAATTCGTACAACTGACTGAGTGAGTAACAATGTTCATCAAACAGTGCTGAAACTTGGGTGCTGCAGCGATGAGTGAATAGTAGTAAAGACATATTTGTATAGTAGGAAGAGTGCATGATAGTATAAGACTAGTGTTCTTCTTTTAATGCCAGGAAATGTCTTGTTGCTGCCACCTTCTTCCTGTTTTAGATGACGGTGATGTTCTGTACAAGGATGCATCTCAACACTCTTCACTTGTTAGACGCTGTCTATGATGGGGCGTTGAGATTCATTACTGGTTATAAGCCCCTTACACATCATTGTACCCTCTACTACTCACTTCTAGGTTGGACATCTCTCCACTGGTGCTGCTTCATCTATAAATCTCTCCTCGGTCTGTCCCCCTGTTACCTATCATCCCTCATGGTGCAGAAACAGAGTAGTTTTGGCCTGTGGTCACAGGATCTTTTAACTCTCTTTGTACCATTTGCCCGCACAGAACTCAGAAAAACAGCCTTTTCCTATTCTGCCCCATCTACATGGAACTTATTGCAAAAGGAACTGAGGCTCCCAAACTTAATTCTCATTGGGGATTTTAAACTTCGTATACGCAATATTGAGAGGGCATCCATGGGGGGCTGTTCTTGTTCTTGCTCTTAATTTAATTTATCTAAATTGTAGCCTCTCTTAGATTTTTTGTTGAGTTGTTTTATGTATTTGTTGTGTTTGTTTGGTGGATCAGGTACCTCTTGCAAATGAGATCTGTGTCTCAATGAGATTTTAGTAAGGTTTGAAATGAAATGAAAAAGACAGTATTCAGATATCATTTCAGATATTCATTGAAGAAGTATGTTTTTAGTCGACAACGAAAGATTGATCGTGTTTCGGCTGTCCTAACTGTGGTGGGAAGTTCGTTCCACCATTGTGGAGTGAGGACAGAGAATTAAATGTTTTGCTAACCAGCTTAATTTTAAGTGCGCTAACACTAAATTACCCGATGTTAAGCTAGTTTTGGCTAGCGATTTGTCCCGTCTTTTAAACTGCCGCTTGGACATTCAAAATCAGTGTAACTTAGTGGTTTGAACATGTGGGACCAGAGGATCCACAGGCGGCCGCACAAACCAGCTGAGCTAAAGGGCCATACCTCATTAGTAGTTTACATCAGTTTCATTTATCTTCCCAAGCCTCCCCTTATTTGGGAAGAAGAATCATGACATGCTTGAGAGGTTTACAATTATAAAAGGAAGTCCCTCCCCAGTGCTTTTAATTTACCTTCATCATCTTGGTCCCTCTTTAGCTTTTCCGTTTCACCTACTTAGATGTTTGAGCATATTATAGATTAATTGAATTCCCCACATGCTAACATACTTTAGACTGTAAAAAAGTTCAAATTGAGATCAACCTCATACGAGGATTGCAGCTGCTGTGCTCATCTTATCTTGTATTCACTTCCATGACTGCATTCATGAAAACGCTATGAGGATTAAGAGATCACATTCTTTTTGATGCTACTTTCCTTGCATTTATTTCAGAGTCCCTCGCCTTAACTGTCCTTTCATCGCCAAATATAGATACGCTTGTATCCATAATGTAAAAGCTTGATCAAAAGTTTTGCCCACAGTACATTTCAAATACTGCTGACCTGTTGTTCACAATTTGTAAGTCACTTTGGATAAAAGCGTCAGCTAAATCATTAAATGTAAATGTAAATAATTAGATAGATATATGAGGGGATGACGCTGGCCCTGCCTCTGTTTGTTAAGGAGCCTAATAACAGAGAGGATGAAACTGGCCCTGCCTCTGTTTGTTAAGAAGCCTAATAGCATAGCAGATAAACTGGCCCTGCTTCTGTTTGTTAAGGAGGCTAATAGCAGAGAGGATGAAACAGGCCCTGCCTCTGTTTGTTAAGAAGCCTAATAGCACAGCAGATTAATCTGGCCCTGGTAAGGAGGCTCTCTATATGGCAGATATAAAAGCTGCAGAGGATGGGATGGGCTACGTAGCCTACGTCCAGATGCCTCAGCCTCTGTATAGGAGGTACATCCGCTGTGTGTGTCCTTGTTACTGTAGATGCGAAACACCTCACTCACCCACTCACCCACTCACTCACTCACTCACCCACTCACCCACTCACCCACTCACCCACTCACTCACTCACTCACTCACTCACTCACTCACTCACTCACTCACTCACTCACTCACTCACTCACTCACTCACTCACTCACTCACTCACTCACTCACTCACTCACTCACTCACTCATACTTGGCAACTCTGCCCCTAGTGTCAGCTCAACAGCATGGCACTTTGTATGAGACCAGTTATTGACAACAACAAGCAAGCAAAACTTGCTGACATGCCACCACAGAGAACTCATCCAGAGCTAACCATCTCAACACCGCAGTATGAAAGCTCCTGGTAGAAAATCGTTACAACAGCATTACATTTTACTGACATTCTGAGCCGTGTTTTTTTTTCTTCCTTTTTCCTCCTCCTTTTTCTGTGATTTTTCTCCCCATCCCAATGTACCTCTCGTGCCAATTCTCCCTCCCCTGTTCTGATTGTTGCTTGCATATGCCCCCCACTGGCCGGTTGTAGGGCGGATAGAAGCCTTGCATCACATGTCCCCTCCGATACATGTGGAGGCAGCCTGTCACATCTTTTCACCTGCCAGCACGGACTCTCATTTGGCGAGGAGTAACGTGTAGGAGGCTCACACTGCCGCCGCCATTTTCCTGACTTTGCTGTGCAGGCGCCTCGACCAACCTGTAGGAGTCGCTGTTCACAACGACCAGACTACCACCCTTCAACTTCCCACCCGCTAACTCTGCCGATTGAGTTAGTATGACGGCCGGCCCAAGCCGGAGGCCGTGTTTATAGGTTAGCTAAGAATTTAAGTTTGATTTGTTGATCCGAGAAGACGAGAGAGAGAGAGAGAGAGAGAGAGAGAGAGAGAGAGAGAGAGAGAGAGAGAGAGAGAGAGAGAGAGAGAGAGAGAGAGAGAGAGAGAGAGAGATAGCTCAGTCAATAGCTCACTGTGTTTTTCCATTCTGCCAATACCACAGTCGATGCGCTTGTTGCTCTTTCATCATCACATACTGTTTGCATGTGTGTTTGTTGTGCTGGTAAATCTGTGCGGCACCCTGAGCTAAACAACAACACTGACCACAGCTCCTCCCCCTTAAAGCCTGCAACGTTTGGAATCTACTATGTGTCCTTATTTTTTACATAACCTGTGAAAAGTTGACTATGATACAAAGCCTTGTTAAGGCAAGGCCTGTGACGATGGCATTTTAACTTTCATATCTGCATCTCTGTATACCATTTCTAAAAGGCTGTCTGATATTTAGTATGATAATTCAGCAGTGCATCGAGCCCTAACTAATATTGATATGTTTTATCGTTGAATAAACCATGCTTAGGGTGCTTGAAATTGAATTTGAAGGCTTGATGCCTGGGGGCAAAATATAAATCTTTTGTTGATGAAAACATGCAGTGCACTTTCTCCTGGTGCTCCAGCACACTCACTCAGATAAATAATGGGTGTCATCTGTGAAAATGTTATATGATTTAATTCTAACCTCCAATAATAATTTCAATAATATCAAGGGTACAGCCTCTAGTCATCTCCCTGTCCTTTATTGTCATTACTATTTATTTTGTCTATTCCTTATGTTTATTTTTTTTCATTTGTTGCCTTGTAAAGCGTATTTGGGTTTCTTGAAAGGAGCTATTTTTATTATTATTATTATTATTATTATTATTATTATTATTATTATTATTATTATTATTATTATTATTATTATTATTATTATTATTATTATTATTATTATTATTATTATTATTATTATTATTATTATTATAATAATAACAATAATAATAACAATAATAATAATAATAATAATAATAATAATAATAATAATAATAATAATAATAATAATAATAATAATAATAATAATAATAATAATAATAATAATAATAATAATAATAATAATAATAATAATAATAATAATAATAATAATAATAATAATAATAATAATAATAATAATAATAATAATAATAATAATAATAATAATAATAATAATAATAATAATAATAATAATAATAATAATAATAATAATAATAATAATAATAATAATAATAATAATAATAATAATAATAATAATAATAATAATAATAATAATAATAATAATAATAATAATAATAATAATTATTATTATTATTATTATTATTATTATTATTATTACTGTACATACAGTATACAACATACTGGTAGATTGCATACTATACACTCTGCTGATGGCGTTCCTAAGCTGAACAACAGAGGAAGAATAAGCATTTACATGTAAACCAATTTCATCACCTACAGTATAAGATAATACAGACAGATGAAAGTTGGACAGAGGCTTGAGGAGGCATTGCGATCAAACAAGCATATAGCCCATCCTAGGAATTTGGCCCTGCCAGGAGAAATATGGAATATCATGTTTTATTGTGGGAATCAAACTTTCGCAGATGGCTACTCCAGTCCCCTGACCTAAACCCCATTGAAAACCTGCTGGCTGAGCTGAAGAGGACAGTCCTCAAGGACTGTGAAGGATGTGGATAATGTCTGTGTGGAATGTGATCTCCCACCTCATCAAACATTATAGGAGACAACTCAGTGCTCTGGGGAGGGTACACTAAGTACTAAATGCAAGGGTGCCTATAATTGTGGACATTCTCACACCTGCCCCACAATGTCTGTGTTTTCTTCACGCTCAGACACCCTTAGGTGTGTGTTCTTCACGCACTGTGTATGGCCCTTGGCACTATGTCTCCATGGTTACGTTCACCTGCCAGGGATCCAAACCTACGTTGGTAGTGCGTTTTACCTTGAGAGCTACCGAGACACAGCCTTACCCAAACCCTAGTCTTAACCCTCATGATTATCTTAAAATAACCATAACCATTAAGAAAACCTTAAAACTAACC
The DNA here is from genome assembly GCF_963971535.1 of Notolepis coatsorum. Lineage (NCBI taxonomy): Eukaryota > Metazoa > Chordata > Actinopteri > Aulopiformes > Paralepididae > Notolepis > Notolepis coatsorum. The sequence goes on from NC_140184.1 coordinate 18,128,112, forward strand.
TTAACCCTAACCCAAACCATGACGTGGGTGTAGTGTAGAGGTGAAAGCGGTATAACAGTGATCACTGGTTTGAGCGCCATTTTTTTTTTACCAATATCTAAGGTCATCTATATAAGTAAGCTACCGATCATTGCTGTTCCTGTCGTCCGCTGTCAACACCACGATTCCTCCCTGGTTTCACACTCCTCAATCACTTCCATTCATTTTGAGGACCTAGTCTAAATATCATACTTCTGAAGTATAAACTACTGCTGTGGAGATGTTAATATAACAGACACTTTGGAGTCAAAGGTACCATTGAAAAATAAAAGCATATCCCGTCAACTTGTTGTAGGTTTGATTTGTTGTGGCTCTTTCATCAGCAGGCAGATGGTTCGCACTAATTTATCTCAGGGGGTAGGAGCCCTGCGCAATGAAAATAGAGGTAGGTCAGGAAATGTGCTATTCAAGGTCACGTCACATTCAACAAGGTTCCGGTTCTTTTTAATTACATTGCAGATAGTGCAGGCTTTAGTGCTGTAACAGGTCGAGAAAAACACCCGGCCTGTTTTCATTTTCTGGGGTTTTCTGGTCAGGAGAGTCATGTTACAAATGAGTGGCTTTATTTTGTTAGTCTTATTATTAGCAAAAAACCTGCTAAATCCTGAAAAAGGTGTTAGGGCCCGCGTCCACTTGGCGCATATTTCTGACCGCACGCATCTGTTTTCAATGTATTCCAATGGGGAGGGAGCGCATGCGGCCGCATACGGCCGCCTCTAGGAAGTGCGCTGCCGTCGGCTTCTTTTCTCAGCTTTTTTGTGCGGACGAAAGTTGAAACTTTCTCAACTTTCAGAGCGATGCGCTGGGCTCATTTTCAGACAACCAATCACAGCCATGCATCTACCACTCTGTTTGTAACCTGACACCGGAGCTGCCTGCCTGTCTGGCTGTCTCCCACAGACCATTGAGATTCGCGACAAAACTAATAATAATAACTACACGAATACACTACTAAAAAGCTAATAAAAAGCAAAGGGCGAACTGTGGTGTCAGGCAATAACTATATATATAATTAATATACAATAAAGTTATTCAAATATGCTATAATATGTGCAAAACCGCGGCATGGCTGTAGATTTATTTCTGTCATCTACAAGATGCGCTGCATGCCAGCGCTGCCGGTGCACTCCCAGCATGTTTCACGGAGAAATATGCGCTAGGTGGACGCGGGCCCTTAGGTGGGCGAGGGGTTAGGTGGAAAGGCTAGTGGGTATTTGTAGTTCTGCATGCATCAGAGAACAGCCAACAGCCCCTTTGAGTCGCTGTAGCTCAAAAGGGGCTATTGTGTTATCAACATTGTTAATAAGACATAGATTGAAAAGTATCCGCCCGATTTGTACAAGTGATGGCTTATTTTCTATGTAAGAACTTGTAATTTGATATAATGTAAAAATAAATAAATTTGAAGCTTGCTTAACATGACCATATTATCTTTGCCTGGTCACATTTCTAAAGACGTGCAGTATGTGAGTAGCCACATCCTCTAAAGCGGTTGCACATTTCCCCACTTTTCTCTTTAAAGTCAGATTCACTGTCACATGCTATATTCCGCAGAACCTTTGAAATTGACTAGGAGGAATGTTATTGATCAATGTAGAGCTATGGAAATTGGAGTATTCTTATGTGCTTTTTTCATTAGAATTTTAAGAGATCTCCAAGTCCAAAAACTCAACCTTGTCTTTGTTAAAATTTAGCTAAAGTTTTATATTAGCATTGACATTGTTAAGATGACTATGAAAGGTTTTCTGTTCTTATATAGTGCCTTCCCACCACATAATGTCATCTATGTAGCGTGCCCACCACATTATTTTATCTTTAAAAACACAGAATCATCCTCCCACTTACCCATGAATAAAACAGTATATGAGGGACTGAAACAAGCCAATAACAGCCTTTAACATGTTGATATAATTTGTCCTGAAATAAGAAATGATTATGTAAAGTCCATTGAGTACATCGGTATAGGAGCGTCCTGTGGGTGAGGGCGAGTGTTACAACTCAGGTAGGTGTGTTGAACCCAAATGCAGTACAGAAGAAAGGTGCAGAGACGGTAGTTGCTCTTCTCACCAAAAACAGTGTTTCCTTTTATTTTTAAACATCAAGAGCGATACTGGAATTATACAAAAGAAAAACAAACTAAATAATAATTGACCAATAATCAAAAACACGGCAGACGCATCCTCCAGGCCTGGAGTGACACGACTCTCCATAGACAGCTACTCACGGTAACGTTAGATGAAGAACTGACAAATGAGAGAATAAACACAAGGCCATTATAAATAGAGTCAAATACACAGGAGGCGTCAATCAGCAATCAGGACAACCTGGAAGAATAGAGATGGTGAAATACTCCAGGGTGGCGCTAGGAGCTTTTACTCCTAGGAGAGAGTAAAAGACCCAAACGTTACAGGCGAGTGTCTCATGGCTGCCCGGCCAATGTTACTATAAAGGGCTCCATTGTGGGTTGACAATACTATCCGAGTGGCCCTGAATGCTGGCACTGCTGCTTATAACACGGGCAAAGCGTCAGGAAATATGGATGAGTATAAGGCTACAGTCTATACTTTGCGCAAGGCCGTAAGAGGACATACGCTGGCAAGATGGAGGCACAAATGGCCCAGAACGACACAAGAGTTTTATGGCGAGGACTATGGACGATAACTACTACATTACATTTGTGCCTCCCTCCCCAGTGATATGGACCCTTTGCAATTTGCATACAGGTCAAACAGGTCCACTGATGACGCAGTCTCCCAGGTACTACACGACACCCTCTCTCACCTTGACAGCCAGAAGGGGGGCTATGTGAGACTGTTGTTCATTGACTATAGCTCAGCGTTCAACACCATAGTCCCCACCAGACTAGTGGCCAAGCTGATTGAGCTGGGTCTGAGCTCCGCTCTGAGCGCCTGGATACTGGACTTTCTGAGTGAAAGGCCTCAGGCGGTCAGGGTGGGGGGTCAGACCTCCAACACCATCACCCTGAATATCGGGTCCCCCCAGGGCTGTGTTCTCAGTCCCCTGCTGTATTCACTGTACACACATGACTGTGTGGCCAGGTTCAGCTCCAACTCCATAGTGAAGTTTGCGGACGACACAATGGTGGTGGGGCTGATCTCTGACAACGACGAGAAGGCCTACTGGGAGGAGGTTGATGTACTGGCACGCTGGTGTCAGGACAACAGCCTGCTCCTGAACATTGGTAAAACCAAGGAGCTGATCGTGGATTTTAGGAGAACACTGCAGGGGACACACACCACTGTGGATAAACGGGGCTACCGTGGACAGGGTGAGCAGCTTTAAGTACCTGGGGGTCCACATCTCAGAGGACCTGACATGGACAACACACATAGACTCAGTCGTAAAAAAGGCGAAGCAGCGCCTCTACCACCTGAGACAGTTAAGGAAGTTCAGAGTATCTGGGAAGATACTCCAGTTCTTCTACTCCGGAGCTGTAGAGAGCATCTTGACTGGAAACATCACTGCCTGGTATGGAAACAGCAAGGCACAGGACAAGAAGGCCCTACAGAGAGTGGTGCGCTCAGCTGAGCGTACTACATGTATTGCACTACCACCCCTGCAGGAGTTATATAACAAGAGGTGCAAATCCAGAGCCTGCAGAATAATAAAAGACCCCCACCTCCCCAACAACAGCCTCTTTTAAGCTGCTGCGGTCAGGCAAACGCCTGCGCCAACCAGCAACTAGGACAGAGAGACTTCGGCTCAGCTTCTTACCCCAGGTCATCAGAGTCTTGAACACGGAACTCTCCACACACAAGTACAGTCCCCAACATCGCGGGGTCGGGGTCAAAAAGCCCCAACCCCATGGCAAGGCCGTAGCAGCGGGGCGCTGAGGAGGTCCCAGTCCCAGGCCACATCCCAGGGGCTAGGACCCCCTGAAAAAGGGGCCTGGTGAGGTCAATGAGGCCGCGGCATCGGGACCCCACCAGACGGTCACTGGTGACACCACCCCCCACATCGCCAGCGTATCGGATAGGGCCTAAAACAGGTGAAGGCCCTTCTCCTCCTGGCACGCCGCACCGAAGCGCTCCCAAGGAGGCTTCCCCCCCACGATGTCGTGAGGCCAGCTGGCGCGCCGGGTTGACAGGTCTTAAGAGCAGAACTCGACCTGTGCCCGGAGCACTGCAGACTAGACAGGCGCCTAAGGGGCCTACTGTAAGAACAGTATCCCGGCGGAAAGGGGGTTCGGTATGCCGTGCACCATGTCACAATCTCATGGGGCCACGAACCTCGCAGAGTCGGAGTTAGCCAACCCCGCCAGCGAACACTGTACATTGGAATACTGACAAAGCCATACTTGGTCATTTACTGTACAACTGGTTTAGGACATTTGTAGGTCATTGAGGGGGACACCCGACCTGGGCCTGGAGGACCGGGACCTATACAGGGATGCATAGAGGCGTTGACACAAACCAGCCTCCCCGACAGCCCCCTCCCATCCCCGGCTCAGCAGGGAGGGAGAGGTGAAATGAATGGAGAAGGACCACCCACCTAACATTGTGCAAAAAAGTACAGTATGGACCAATGCACACCACTGTTAAGGGCAACTCGTAGTGGCATCTATATGACACACACATTCATGACATCAACCCCTGTGACGTCCGGTCCGCCCTGGCATTTTCCCCCCGGAAAAGCTCAGGGTCCTTCGGGGTACCAGGAACTTGTCTGCGCCCCGGCGGACAACGGGTTAAACTGACCCGGTCTGGCGCGACCAGGACAAGTCCCGTGCCCTTGTCACACCGCCGCCCCCAGTCCTAAGAGGGGGGTAGGTACGCGTGTCGATCCAAAACATCACAGAGGGCGCCACCAAGATGGTCAGTACGTGAACGCACTGCTCCCGGTGGCCCACCTAATGGGCGTCAGACCCCCCTGCCAATGTTTTGATCTACTCCGTCATCTCCCCCCGGAGATGTATGCGAGCCCTCGAGTCTAACCTAGTGCACGGGCGCTCGGTAGAGACAAAAATCTCCTTCCCATCCGGCCGCATAAAAAACGCAGTTTTTATGATGTTGGGCAACCAAGGCGCGCCGGTCCCAAAAAGCGGATTCAATCATTGAAAAAACAACCTGGGCCAGCGCTGATCGGTCTCGTAAGACCACACGCTGATTTCATAAAACAGCGTGTATGCTCGTAAAGAACCCGAGAACAGTGACGGTGAATTTCTAACAAGAAAGAACCCCACAATGTTTCCCCTTGCTGTCTGGGACGAGCAGCAGGAAGCCGGTCTACAAAAGACACAGACACGGGTCCTCACACGACGAGCCTGGGAATAGCAACTGCGTCAATTCTGCTCTTTATGTAAGAGGGGAAGACAGCGGTTTTCCCAGAGAGACCTCAACGTGAGTAAAACAATTGAAAAAGGTTCATGTAACACATTGGACTAAGTACAAAACGGCCCAATATACACTACTGTTAGAGAGCAGAGCAGAAGGACCAATAGTCACGACTGCATCGCATCATCCATCCTTTACAATGACAGCAGTTTGTAGCACAGGCCCTGTAACTCACGGACATGTCTCTTGGCCAATAAGAAAAACGCGCTTGTGACGTCTTCAATGGCCTCTCGAGCCTGGGAATAAAAACGTGTCAATTCTGCTCTTTATGTAAGAGGGGAAAAGAGCGGTTTTCCCAGAGAGACCACAACGTGAGTAAAACAATTGAAAAAGGTTCATGTAACAATAGACCTTTCCCCGCTGTCAATCACGCAGAGAATAATAACCAATAAGATTGCCCGATTTCTTAAGGCCGCGCCCCTTGAAATAGAGCCGACATGATGTCTCACAGACAGCCAGTCCTGCATTGTTGAGAAAATGGTTCTTAGATGTGCTTGGGGAACGTGCAATAATGACCAGAGATATCCAGAAAGACTAAAGGGAGCTCGTTTTATAAATGTTCCGAAGCCTAAAACACAGTTGGAAAAATGTTTAAAGTGGATTAAGGCTTGTGGACGGCCCCATACACAGCTGAATGTGGACAAGATCAACAAGAACAAGGCTGTATGCTCGACGGTAAGCCTGAAAAATATGCTTCAGTAATATATGCTTCAACATTTGAGTTACGTAAACAGAAGTCATCACTTGTTATCTTATATATACTGTATATAGATAGATAGATAGATAGATAGATAGATAGATAGATAGATAGATAGATAGATAGATAGATAGATAGATAGATAGATAGATAGATAGATAGATAGATAGATAGATAGATAGATAGATAGATAGATAGATAGATAGATAGATAGATAGATAGATAGATAGATAGATAGATAGATAGATAGATAGATAATAATAATAATAATAATAATAATAATAATAATAATAATAATAATAATAATAATAATAATAATAATAATAATAATAATAATAATAATAATAATAATAATAATAATAATAATAATAATAATAATAATAATAATAATAATAATAATAATAATAATAATAATAATAATAATAATAATAATAATAATAATAATAATAATAATAATAATAATAATAATAATAATAATAATAATAATAATAATATTAATATTAATATTAATAATAATAATAATAATAATAATAATAATAATAATAATAATAATAATAATAATAATAATAATAATAATAATAATAATAATAATAATAATAATAATAATAATAATAATAATAATAATAATAATAATAATAATAATGGATTCAATTTGTACCGCGCTCTACATTCGTGAGAATCTCAGAGTGCTACAGGAGATAAAGACAAAAGTTAAATGAATAAAACAAATTAAAATGAATAAAAACAATTAAAAAGACTAACAACCAGTGAAATGGAAGAACCTAAGAGTAAAATAAAATAAAAATGATAGTAAAATGAATAGAAGTAAAAATAAAAGTAAAAGAAAATTCAGGCAAAAGCCTTGTTAAAAAGAAATGTTTTTAGGCCCCTTTTAAAAGCCTCGACGGACTGTGGTGCTCTCAGGTGGATGGGGAGAGCATTCCAAAGTCTGGGTGCGGCGGAGCAGAAGGCGATCGCCCATGGAGTGCAGCTTAGTCCTGGGGGCTTTGAGGAGGTAGGCTGTGCCGGAACGGAGGGAACGTGAGGAGGACTGGGGGGTGAGGAGTTCCTTGCGATAGGCAGGGGCACCACTGTGTACGCACTGGTGAGTGAGGAGGGACACCTTGTACTCAATTCTGTGTTCCACAGGGAGCCAGTGAAGGGATCTGAGGGTGGGGGTGATGTGATCATATTTGCGCACCCTCATCAGGATCCTAGCAGCGACATTCTGGATGGTTTGCAGTTTTGTAATGCTTTTGCTAGGAATCCCGATGAGGAGTGCATTGCAATAGTCCAGCCTGGAGGAAACAAAAGCGTGGACGAGTTTCTCCGAATCTGCCAGGGTGAGTGAGGGGCGGAGTTTAGTGATGTTTCGGAGGTGAAAGAAAGAGGTCTTGCAGAGGTGTTTGATGTGTGTATCATATGTGAGGTGGGGGTCCATTTTCATGCCCAAGTTGGTGACAAGGGTGGAAAGGGGAATGTCCTGACCGGAGAAGGAGATGGTGGTGATGGTGGTTGACCGGACCTGGTGTGGGGTACCGATCAGCATGGCTTGTGTTTTGAAACTGTTGACCTGGAGAAACCTGTGGTTCATCCACGCCTTAGACCAAGGTCGAATGAACTGATTAAGACACTTGGACACTTGGACTAATAATGCATTCAGTCATTTGGACGGAGTTGTTAAAACTCACTCCACTCAAATCAATAGAGTTATATTTCACTCTATTCAAATCAAATTTAAAGTGACGTGGCTGGGATAAATTGTGCCAGTCAGCCAAAACAAATTCCTGGACCAAGGTCGAACCAGAGAGCTGTGGAGTCGAAGGCCCTCTGGGAGATAAGAGTGGCGAGCGGCTTCCCCCACCCCCAATCCCTACCTCCCCCACCCAGGACTTGGCTTGTGCACTCCCCCCCACCTTCACACCCCCCCCCCCCTTCCTCTGCATTGGCGCTGCACTGTCGGCTGCCTCGTGTGAGGGATCACTCCCCCCCCCCCCCCTACAGCCCTGTAACAACCCCAACCCACTCCCCCCTCCTTCCGTACATGGCGCTGCCTATGACGGCTGCCAGTCTGTTTGCGGTGGTGAATATGCATATGTTGTCTCAAGGCTCTGTACCATTATTACTATCTAAAATGTAATAATTGTGGAATATTACTGTAATGAGCTGTATGTGTATGATCCAAGCGTCCTATGATCCTCATAGGAGCATAACAGAAAAAAGCATTCCATGTGAAGGTATTCTGTATTTTTGCAGGTCAACTAATAAAGAAACTTGAACTTGAAACTCGATATCAACCGATATCAACCGATACCGATATATGCAGGGTTCCCCCCCCCCCCCCCAAAAATGGAATAATTTCAGGTAATTAACATTACATATCTCTTGTTGTGGAATTAACACAACATTATGCATACTTTTGACAATAAATAAAATCAGAATTTGTTCTTACTTGCTTGCTTGGGTAAATAAAGGTTATAGAAATGTAAAAAAAAAAAAAAAAAAAAACGATACCGATATTTTCCGATATCACATTTTAATGCCAATATTGGCCGATAATATCGGTAGGCCGATAATATCGGACATCCCTAATAGATAGATAGATAGATAGATAGATAGATAGATAGATAGATAGATAGATAGATAGATAGATAGATAGATAGATAGATAGATAGATAGATAGATAGATAGATAGATAGATAGATAGAT